>NC_087210.1:24707140-24737140 GCF_015104395.2 Macrobrachium nipponense
TACATATATACATAGTGTTATACATATACACAGATAGATAAAATTTGCATGTGGTATTATTGGCGTGCGTGTGTGTTTAGATGGAAATATGTGGGGACTTGCTTTTTTCTGACATGGAAAACGTTTGAGACGAAAATGGAAAAAAAATATTTTGCAACCCAAAATGCCTATTGAACTTTTCACAAAGACACTGGTTAAATGATTCAGTAAACAGCGAAGTACGAATTCAGCATCCTTAACTTTCTGCTCCCTGAAGCATTTAACCTATCTCTTTTTGAGAGGTTCATTGACATGATTCGGGTAGCCATGACAACTGTGCGGCGTCGTCGCAAAGAATAGTAAGAAAATTCTCACACATTTATGGGATTCAAATGTAAAATTATAACCGAGATAACTTTGGAAAAAGCAAAACGAGAATTTTTTATATGTATCATCCGACCTACTTCGGCCATGAAAGCTGAATAAAAAAGGTAAAATAGAATTAGATGATAATCACAGGAAAAATTTACTCTGCTTCTTTAAGCACATAAAAAGCCATTCTACACATTTTTGTACTGCTGTTGTCATTTTTGTTTGTTTGAGACAAAGTTGATGAAGCCCTTAAACCTTCATATACACGTCAGTATGATATTAAGAAAGACAGTCGCTAGTCCTGGCGAGTAGTCGGTAGTTAGGAAGAGAACTGAATCATATATTGTAATAGAAAAGCCTAAAAACACAAAAAGCTTTAATCTACGGGTTCATCATCCAATATTCTACCGAGAGAACAGGACGAAAAAATAAAACATCGACCTTTCCCGAGTATTAACTATGAACAAAATCGCGTACAGAACAAGTCAGACATAAATCCTGTACAGAGCAAGTCAGACATAAATCCTGTACAGAACAAGTCAGACATAAATCCTGTACAGAGCAAGTCAGACATAAATCCTGTACAGAACAAGTCAGACATAAATCCAGTACAGAACAAGTCAGACATAAATCCTGTACAGATCAAGTCAGACATAAATCCTGTACAGAACGTGTTAGAAAGATGAGGACACATTGAGGGACAAAATGGCTGGAAGAAAATAAGACTCAGAAGTATATCCAAAAAATTACTTTATGAAGAAAAGACTGTACTTCAAGATGGATGATATTTTTAAGAGAAAGAGCAAATGGATCCTGATAGAAAATACTGCCTTAATAGAGGCTGCCTTTTGTTAATGAAAGAAGGATTTTGAAAAATTGTTGAATTAGGAATGGTGATAGCCAAACTTGAATTGTGCAGGGATGGAAAGGATTGATTGAATTTTAATTATGCTTAATGAACTGAATGTTGGAGTTACTGTAGAAGAGTACTAAAGGGTTGAGGAAAGAGAAGTAGGTAGAGGTTAATCGAATTATGACGGAAATGTTTTAGTTCAGTATTAACATAGTTTTTTTTTATTTGCCTGACTATGATGTGTAAAGGAAAACTGGATGATACCATTTTTTTTTTCCAAGAACTGGTAAGAGAAATAATAGCTTCTCCGTATGAGTAAAAAGGATATTAGAGGCAACTGCATGCGTTCCAAAGGCATAAGATCAATAAGGTGACCTAAGAAGGAGACTGCATTCAGAGAGTACGAAAGTTTTAACCAATAGATAAATAGGGGAAGACCATAGGGCTTTAGAGAGTTTTATACTCATTTTGAGATAACGGAGTAAATTCATAACACGTGGTTATACCTATGTTCTTTAGCGATTTCAATAGCTGACTGCACTGCAACATTTTAGGGCACGCATTTTACAGTATCTCTTATGTGTTAATCAGTTGAGGCTTCTTACAAAAACTAATCATTATTTTTATCATTACAACAGTATCTTTGGTGATACTCTTTGCAAACTGTGTATCATTAACGTAAAATCTTTAGACTTATTTCAGCTAACTTAAATAAATTGTATCTTTACTACAACTGTGAATAAAACTTACAGAAATTATTAACTAAAGCTCAGCAAACATTTTACAAAAATAAACCCAACATAGACATGTACATATCCATATAAATTCAGATAAAAATTCAGGGTTCCTAACTTAACCTGGCATTATTTACAATAGTGTCTTTAGGTCTGTGGGGCCATTTTTTCAAGAAAATTAGATTAAACTCAAGTAGTATTTGGGCACATGGTTGTAGAACATCTTATAATATACCGACATGTTGCATCTAAGTACTTTATTTTTTGTCAACAGTGGGCAAGTATTCAGCACGAACACATCCACTTGACCTGAAGTTCAGGAACAGAACAAAACTGAGTCATACAGATATGAAATAATCTTAATAAGAACATTGGTTAATTTTTATTATGACATGAAAAGTGGCTCGAATATCATCATAACATTTTTACGTGTTTTTTTACCCCTAGTTCACCACACAAAACTAGGGTTTTCGATGTTGCAAAAGGTCACTTGAGAAATAGCACAAATAAGCAGCGTTATCATTTAATTACATTCCTAGCTATCAAAATAATTTGCATTCTGAATTCAGCTAGAATTTTCATATTTAGGAAAATTCTACATGCGGTTGACAGCAATACACGTCAACGCAATAAACCTGAAATTCATAATGTTTTACCACTCACATAAAAAAATAGTTTCATTGCAACCGCCTGTACCAATTTAAGAGCATTCATCAATACAGTAAATAGCTATTTATAATGAAAGTAGTTATTGATAAACTTACAAATATCAATTATGTGACATTTTAAATTGTCTAAATTTCATAAAAAGTGGCTCACTTCAACTTCCGTTGTTATGGATAAAAATAAAAACGTCCAGAAGAGGATATACAAGATAAAAGAAAGGAAAAAAAGGAAACCGGTGTTCGTTATTATTCTGTTCATAAAACCGTTAAATAACTATATATCCTGCTGACACGCTCTGAAAAGAATGACTAAAATTCAAAGCGAAACTCTTACTCTTTTACCTGGAAATAGAAACAAGAAAATGGAAGGTTATTGAAAAGCAATATAAAGGGAGAACACTTTGAAACGGGACACGGAACTCTCAGTTGTTGGTCTGAAGGATAGAGATTGGGACGGAGGAGGAGGAGGAGGAGGAAGAGTAGGAGGCAGTAGTGTTGTCGTAACGGGTAAACCGATACAAGCGCACCCAGGTATTACACCGCATAATTGACTTTCTACAAAGAAAGACAGAAAGTAGCGAAAAGGAGGAAATACTAATATAATCTGTTTTTCTCTTATACGATTTTGTTTCGTAATTATATTTGCATCTATATTTACCGTCTTACTTTTTTATTTTGCTATTTTTTTTCTACGCTTATTGGGAAACGCTGCGTTGCATTCATGATCTTTTAACTTTTTATTTTTTTTTTTTTCCTTATATCGGGGAGCGACTGACATGCCAAAGAAAGGCAAAGATGACAAGTTTTGAATTGAACATATAATTGGTTTCCGAAAATATACAAGAATAAATATAAAACTTAAAATTTCCTGTATAAACATTAAAACTTAAAAATATATTAGATTTGTGATTATTTTGACTTCTATATACAAGACTAACGCATTTTATATTACTGTTGTTATGCAAAAGAATCACAAAGATTTAAGTATCCACATCCACTGGCAGCACAGTATCTTCAACAAACACTGATTTTGAAATATTTATCGTAAAACTTGGGAATGCGTAAGATCTAAAATATTATTTAACTTTTTTAATTTGGGCATAAAACCTCACAGCAATGTAGAACAAAGAATTACTGATGCCAACCACAGGTATGGAAATGGAAAAAAAAAAAAATGGCATTTAATTGTTTGTTAAATCAAAACATGGACACCAAATCTACTTCGACGGTTTCAACACCTTAGACCTGACAATAAAATGAGTTTTCTACAGCAATATTCGCAGTCGACAGAGTAGTCCGTTTAAAGGTTATTGTCTCGGTGGTCTATTTTTCTATATTACCATTATTCTCATTATTCTCTTATCTTGTAATAAAATTATTTCCTAAATGCATTTGTTTGAACTAAATTAAAAGGTTAATGCTAGCTTATTAATTCACAGTGGATCAAAGGATAAAAGATTCTTAGCATGATAAGAGGCACACTGTTAACTTTGATTTTTCTTCTTTTACACACACACACACACACACACACACACACATACACACTACACACACATATATATATATATATATATATATATATATATATATAGTATATATATATATATACACCATATATATAGATAGAGAGAGAGAAGGAGAGAGAGCGAGAGAGAGAGAGGAGAGAGATAGAGAGAGATTTCCTAAAGCGATGAAGATTAAAGCCTCCCCTCAAATAAATATCTATTTGCAGAATCCTCTTAAAATAGCTATTTGAAAACCTCGGTAACCAATATGATTAGTTTGCGTCCATTCAATATCGAGGCAGTGAAAAGACAGATTAGAAACTCTCGAGAACCTCTTTATAAATAACCATTACGGAAAAGGTAGAATACCTTTTGTTACTTGGAACCGTATACTGCTGTGAACAATAACTCGGGGAATTTTTAAGCTTAAATTCACCAAATAATGATATAAAAGGATGCTAGGTTTTTCTGTTGGCGGTAGGACCGCCAGACAGGCTGATCACCTTACTGAAAATTGTTTACATATGAAATAAAAATACCAATGATTAAGAAGTTTAGATGGAGAGAGAGAGAGAGAGAGAGAGAGAGAGAGAGAGAGAGAGAGAGAGAGAGAGAGAGAGAGAGAGAGAAATTATAAAAAAAGTGGAGTTACTTCGCCAGAGGGGAAAAAGTAACATGAAATACAAAGAATTAGAAAATTTCTTACGATATATACTAAAATAACATGTTATAAAATGGCGTAAAATAAACATCGAGATTACTCATATGGCTGGCATGAAGAGCAGCTTGATTCATTTTCCTAAACACATCTTATCTAGTGTTATGCAAAGGCATCAATACAGAAATATAATATCTCTACATATACAACATAGCAAAAAAGCAATGAATGATTTTTGCATCCATCTACGCCCAAATCGCTACTATCATTTACAGTGAAAATATTTTGCGAAGTGTTTCACATCTAAATCTGTGGGTGAATAACCTTCAGTAAAATGAACTGAATACAAAAGAACTGTTTTAATCATGCTCACGAATATATCATTATGTACGAAGTAATAATTTATGCATTTAAGCATTTAATCTCCATACTAATGTGACATGATATCAGATGGGGGATTTTTTTCATCAAAATTGTCCTGTACATAAACCATGAATAAAGTATAATTAATTTTGTTAGTCGCTCCCTCAAATTTAGGCTAGGTGCAATATTTTTATAGACAAAATTAATTTGGAAGAGCTTTTAAAACGATGAAATATTTTGAAATATACGATTACGTTTAATAGAAGATCACTTCCATGACACGTTGAATAACCTATGAAAAGAATTCGATTTTATGACGAACAATGATTATGAGGGATGTTTATTAAATTTTACTCGTGGACGGTTATATGTAAGCTTTATATCAGTCGCATTCCAATAGTATAAAGTAGGTCTGATGTTTTCTGGTGACAGATATAGAATACCAGAAAACTAACGCGAAAAAAACTGTTCTCTTGGACGTATATGAGTTTAAATTTCGCAAGAATCACAACTAGATAAAGAGTAATGATAGTATTCTAGTTATTTAAAAAAAAAAATTCAATAGAAATGTTCATCTTATTATTAGAGAATCTAAAACATTTTGTCAGTTATACTGCATATACACATATGGATGAAAAATTTAATTCATAAAAATGTACTCTGGCAGCAATCTTATGACATTTTTGCAAAAAACTAAGAGCTGTTTGTTATAAAATCTCATTTTTCTTATCTTTAAGCGGGTAGAACAGAATTTAATACGAAGAGGTCGACATGAATATTTCGGGCAAGATGATATTAATGGAAATGGTAAAATTATTCTGGGCTAATATTAACTTGTGCCAAAGACGTTGCGATTTACGAAGACCAATGGGACATGCAGGAACCTCCAGACTTTTTACAACTAAGAAAAAACATTAAAACAGCATGAGAAATATAACTATGAAAATTCTTTATTAGAAAATCAGAAAATACAAAGTAATTCCACAACAAAACATAAACTTGATTTAACTTGATGATGTAAAAACTAAAATAATACGATACTTTATCGAAAAACTAACTAATAGGTATAGAAGACGTTCATGCACTTCGATATAAAGAAAATAAAAATAATGTTGTTGAAACAACACACACATATATATATAATATATATGTATACACACACCACTACACACAAACACAACACCACACACAAACACATATATATATTATTATATATATATATATATATATATATATATATATATATATATATATATGTGTGTGTGTGTGTGTGTGTATGTATGTATATATATATATATATATATTATATATATATATATATATATATATATACATATATATGTGTGTGTGTGTGAGCGTGTATAAGCTTCTGACCCGCATCGGGATCGAACCCACGTCTCTAAATGAAATCAAGGTCGCTACCAACTGACCCACAAACGTCATAAATTGGCAAGCTTCGTGAGTACTCCTGTACCTGGGCTTGTTGCTGCCTAACATACCAGTGAGTTTTACCCAACCTAGTGATCCACCAGTGACCCAACTGGAAGCATTCTATTCGAATTACCGCTTCTGATTGAATATAATGGAAATATCACTCCATCACGTGTTTCAGAGAGATCGAACCCAGGATCTTTCACATGTGTGTGTATGAAAAATAGGAAATGAATATCGTTATTATCCCTAAAGATGAACTTAACTGAATATTGACAAATAACTGAAGAGAGTGCCAGAAGATTATTAACAGGCAATTAGTCCGTGAATAACCTGTAATGTTTTTGTAAGCTCTTATGGCTCCTGTTCCTCTTTCCTTTTCCTTTTTGTTGGTTTTACCCGATTTTCCACTGCTTCTCTCCCCTTCTTTTCTTTTTTTCTTCCGGTCTTCACTTCCTCTTATTTGCTCCTCTGTAGCGTTCTTCAAAAGCGCTTGCCGGTAAGGACCGGACAGTCCTGCCTCAGATCGAAGAGGCATCAAAGACAGCATACAAACTGGAGCCGGAATTGCATTATCCACGAAAATAAAACAATTTCAATGAGACGACAACCTTCACAATTTTCGTATTTTGCGAGAGAGAGAGAGAGAGAGAGAGAGAGAGAGAGAGAGAGAGAGAGAGAGAGAGAGAGAGAGAATCTACCACACCAGAGGCAAGACACACTCAAATGGAGAGAAAGGCAAATAACTTTTTGATAATCTCTCGCTAAATATAATTTACGTAAAAAGATTTCGAAGAATTGCAAATGAAGGAGGCTTTACTAGAAGTATACAGGGTTACCAAAAGGACTAAAAATTTGTTGTTCGCGACCTTTCGCGAAGTAGCGCCTGCCATAATTGGCACACCAATTTTGTGAAGAAAAATCTAAGTCTTTTTTTATATCTCGTATAAGCCTATTTCCAATAGACTCTGCTTTGTTCGTAATCCTTCAAAATTCATTGTTACATATATTTTCCAACGTCAGTTCCACACAGCCGTAATTATTTTCTCATTCCTATTCAGTTAATGGCATATATGTATATCCATAGCCTCATTCGTGGAAAATCAATTGAATGTCAGTTTTCGCACACACCCTAGTGCGAATCTTCATATACACACATACATAGCGACACACAACATACACACACACGCACACACACACAAACATACACACACACACATACACAAACATTGTATAACATTTTGCAACATTCAATATGTCAAGAAATGCAGGAAATATGTTTACATGTAATGTCAACTTACATTCTATATATATTATATATATATATATATATATATATATATATATACATATATATATATTCTATATTATATTAAATATATCATATAATATTATAATAAAATAAAAATTTTTTTATTTTTATATATATATATATATATATATATCTTAATTAAAATATAAACATGTATATATATATATATACCAATAATATTATATATATATATATATATATTATATATAGATATATATAATTATATATATATATTATATAGTATTTAAATATATACATATTAAATATATAATATATATAATATATATACTATATATATATATATATATAGTATATTATATATAATGTAAGTAGATATTATATGTAGTTATATTTTTCTGCATTTCTTTACATGCTGAATTTTGTAAAATCTTATATGATTGTAACTTACCGTATGAGTGTAAACAATAACATCAAATAACTCTCTCTCTCTCTCTCTCTCTCTCTCTCTCTCTCTCTCTCTCTCTCTCTCTCTCTCTCTCTCTCTATATATATATATATATATATATATATATATATATATATATATATATATATATATATATATATATATATATATGTATATACATATATTATATATATATATATATATATATATATATATATATATATATAATATATATATCACATATATGATATGTGTGTGTGTGCCAAAACACCAACGTTCAACTGATTTACCACCAGGTGTTTCGGTTGCAGGTTGGAGATAAAACATATTCCTACAAAGTATTATAATGTATGAAAAATGCCTTTATCCGAGAAAATCCATTATCACTATAAAATAAACATAACAGAGCATCACTCCTCCCTTTAGTGGGCCCCCAGTTAAACAAATAAACACATATTGAAGAGAATTGCCCAACTGAGAGCTCATTTGTCTCCAGATATAACGACCGGTTACACATACTCTCTCAATTCGAAGAGAAAGGCGAAGAAAAAAAAAACTCCCCTTCCTCGTTCGGAACGCCGCAGGATTGCAGCACAGAAAACGAAGCTGGGAAGGTCTTTTGAATTTGCAGGAAATTGGAAGCATTCCCTCGGCGCAAGAGAACAAACAAACTTAGAATGCTAAGTAAGGTCTCTTTGTTGAGCTTTGTTTTCATCGCGAATAAGTGGGGGTTAACGCACACACACATACACACACAGAGCATCATGAATTTACAGGTTTGGTTTCCCAGGGAAAAATACCTCATGACAACAGCCTGTGGCAATTTTTTTTTTTCGTTTCTCTTGAAATTAAGGCAAAGTAATCTTTAGTTGAGGATTATATATAAAAATACAGTTTTTAAAATGTATTTAAACTTAATTTAATCGGAACGACCATTAATAGGAGAGAGAAGGAAACAAGCAACAAGCAACGTAACCATAGATGATGCGACAGAAATAATCTAGAATCCCTCGGGGTACACGGCAGCTTCAGTTCTGATTATGTCTTGCCTATTTATTTTGACGGCTTCACAACAACCCCTACCCCCTTTCAGTTTTTACCCTTCCCTCTCAATAAAGATTGTGCCTCAAACTACCATTCGTAGTATATATAGCGATAAAGGGGAAAAAATTTTTTATCCCTCCAGAGAGAAACGAATGATACGTAGCTGGGTAAAAAGGTATCCCGGGAAGACGCAGAATGGCGAGGAATGAATAACAAGAGAGAAACGATGATAAAAAGAGAGAAACAGTGACAGACTGTTATTACAGGACGTCGTATTCGCATTGCCGATGGATGAAAGGCACCCCGCCAGCAACAGTGCTTACGAAATAAAGAACGGGACAGTTGTCGCTTGGATGAATCGAACTTGCAGCGAGTAGACATTCATTTGACCAAAGTAAATAAATAAAAAATAGGGACCACAGCCACTCCATTAAATGAAAGAAAAATGATATAAGAAAATATATCAAAATTACTTTATCAAGAGCTGAAGATGAGTGAAGACATTGCATAGATAAAAAAAACTGTAAATTTACCCTGTTCACCAACATTCACGTGATACCATCTTAGCACATTCACGTGATACCATCTTAGCACATTCACGTGATACCATCTTAGCAAACAACTTAAACTGACTTGGTTTACATTACTAAGTTTAAAACCTTAGGTTTCCTTCATTATTCATTTAGTGGGTTTTTTCCCGGAAGTTTTATTTCAGATGAGAGAAAATGGTCCTTGGCTGAGATATTTGACAATGCGTGACAAACTATGATTTAACTTCACAAAAGTTTTGGAAGATCTACGTAAATATAACAAAGTAATCTTTTCAGGCACAAAGGGCAAGGAAAATTTTTCTTGCGTCATCGCTATAACATAATGCTATGGTAATTCTCTATGAGTAAATATATAAATCCCATTAGTTTACGAGAAAAAGGCTACAAAGCCAAGAGCCTTTTTTTTTTTATACCAAAAATTTAAGAAGTTCCAGTCTCTGAAATTTAGAGGAAAGGACCAATTACAATTTTTATTTTCTCGTATTTTCTTAACAAGCAGATTTAAATTTAATAAAAACCATAAATACCGCTGAAAATTACAACAAGGGAAGTCTGGAAAAAAACTATTCAACGCACGCTGGCAAAATATTTCTCAAAACTAAAATTCCCGGTCCACGAGGTGCATCATATGATTCAATAGCGCACAATCCATGTTGCCTTTCATTTTCATAACAAGAGAATATTGACCATCATTTGGACACATCTCCAGTCAACGTGAGGATTATCGTAACCTTATGAACAGCAGGACATTAATCTTATAATTATTCTATTCTCTTCATAACTACAATAAGACAGAAAGGAAACACGGAAAATATCACCTTTAGAAAATATGATTATCGACATAAGTAAATCAGGAAATGGGTACTAATTACAAACTGAAGAACCTGGGGTAACCCGTTTTTGAATCTCAGAAAACATCATCTTTAAACAAAAGTGGTACAACCTTCCTATGTAGTCTACATGATATCCATTACTCATACGGTATAATACATATTACAACAGATAATTCTCTGCGTAATTCAATTGCCTTCCTAACTACAGGAAAAAGGAAATAAAGAAGTGTAGATCCTTCAAATGTGACAGTCAGCTGAGAACCAGACTTTCAGTCAATAAGAGAGAGAGAGAGAGAGAGAAAAGACCTAATCCAGTCTTAATTATACTCCACTGGGGTTGGGGAGGGGGGAGGGGGGGAAGTAATGTCCGACAACCCACTCCCATTCCGCTCTAGTTCCACCCAGGATTATCTTATATTTGAGTCTTCAAATGCAACACTGCTTTACTGAATACAAGATATCTGTATCATACGCGTGATGGCAAGCTGTCACTGAATTCTACAATATTTCGTAATAAAAAAAAATTGCAAACATCAAGAGAGCGAGATCATTGTCACCAAACATCTCGTCTTATATAAAGTGAGGAGACCGTCGATGCAAGTTATTTAAGAATTTCCTGTGGTCAGTGTAGAAGTTTAAAGTGAATTAAGAACAATTAAGAACAAGGATCATAAATCAACTTTTAAAGCAAGGTATTAACTTGCTATACTGCAAATAATAAAAAAAATGATAATTTAAAAAAAGGCTACAGTCCCATATCCGGCCCAAAAAACAGGCTAATCACATATTCATAAGTGTTTTTAAAATAGAGTGCCCAACTATTTCAGCATGCTAATCCACAGATTCAAATGTTGAAATGAAATCCAAAGTGGCCTTCCCGTTGTCACAAAAACGAGAGTCTTTGCTTTTCAATGGGAGCATCAGTGTCGCGTACCCTTCAATGGAGCAGAAAGTAAATAAAACCGATACGCTCTTTCAGCGCGAGATTAGTGGGCACATAATGAGTGAAATAGATATGCCCTCATTTATTTACAGACTGAATATCCACTCGGCTAATGAGCCGTTTAATTAGGCATAAACGCTCGAGTGTTTTAACAGTTAATACAATGATTGGTGTTCTTCGTTTTACAGCCAAATATGCTCTGTATCAAGTAACGCATACATTACAAACTTGTCATTTGAAGGCAAGTGGCCTTGAACTCTGTTGCTGGGAAGGATGGGTAAATTTATTCAGAACACGTGATCCGAGAACACACACACATACACACTTGTGTAAGTACGCATAATTATGTGGATTGACAGACACGTATTCCGACCGTTTCAGTATTTAGTAATTCTTCACTAATTCATAATGGTCTCATAAGTTTATTGTAATACAAAGAATTTTTAAAGATTGAATTTAAAAAAAGCTGAAACATAGTTATATATATTAAATTTACTACCAGATCAAAACTTAATGCACAGAGAGAGAGAGAGAGGAGAGAGAGAGAGAGAGACGAGAGAAGAGAGATTTTGGGATTATTCATGGGGCAACGGTGGTTATTTTCGTGACAAGTGTATCTTCCCCGTATTTCTAATTCTTTTCCATTTTATCTTGTAGACGTGTCTCCTTCTCCTTGATTTTATCTGAAAATTCCACTTCTGAAATTTCAGCCACTGAATTTAACGTTCCTGCTGACCCTCATCTAGAGGAAATAGAAATGGAATAAGGTATTTGCTGCTGTTTGGGTCTTCAGTAGTGCATTAGGGCTTCTAGGATTGCCTCATACCTTGTTGTTACAATCTTCACTGTATGGAGAATGTGATTATGAAGTATTTGTATGTGTGCAATATATATTATATATATATATTATATATATATATATATATTATTATAATATATATATATATATATATATATATATATATATATAATGTTCATTCCAGCACATTAGGTAGCTGGGAAAAGTATATTTCAAAACCATCCAGAAACCCCCCATTCAATTTTGGAAAGCCTTTTTCACCATTCTGTGAAGTATAACGGATGAAAAATGGACACTGCATACATAAAAACTGTACATCAATAGTTTGATCTCATTGCCAAATGCAGCCGTCGACGTTTTCATTAACGCTTTTGAATAAATCTAACTTTGTTAGGAGAACCTTATTATCTCTCTCTCTCTCTCTCTCCTCTCGTCTCTCTCTATCTCTCTCTCTCTCTCTCTCTCTCTCTCTTACCCATTTTGCAAATTGTTTTACCGGTCAATCTGTACCGGACTAGGTCATAAAAACCTAAGAGCTTGGGCAGTTCTTCACTACAGCAACGATAATGCTACTGTGGCTAGTGTGTTTCATTTGGAATTATAGTTATCCTTTTATGCAATCTGGTTATTATCCAATGTTCACTGAAATCCTCTCACGTATAATGATGACAGTATTGGTATAAGATTTCATTATTACACAGTAAATGGACTTAGGGCGTTTCTTAATAATGAATTTTATATATCAGAATACCTTATTTCTGAACAACTTTCCTCCATGCTATAATACAAACTAACCTCAAATGCGCCTTTTGTTCCTATTCTCCCTACTGGAAAGAAAGTGCAAGCAGTATAAATTGATGACTCATGATAATTCTTGAATCACATGTCAATTTGAGAAGAAAACTATATCACAAACAGAGCTTCGAAGAACATTGCACGAAAAATGCAAGCTAAGGCATTACACTAAGCCCTAATACTTTTTATGCTGTGAATTGAATTTGCAATGGATGGCGAAAAGGATGAGGTAAACACAATAATACCACAGTAAAGCGGCGAAAATGATGTGCTAAGCACAATATCACCCTAAATAGGAGATTTTCCGGATTTATTTTGTGACGATACCATCTTTCCTTATCAGTCCAAAGGTTAAAGGGTCAAACGAAAATAGGATAAATAAAAAATCCCAGAGCAAGCAGGATGAAGTCCATCGCAGGCTATTGACGACGTCTAAATGGAAAAGGACTCAGCATTAGGACAGAAACAAGCTTGATATTGCGTTCAAATACTTCACTTTCGTATCTATTATGCTTTGACAAAGAAGAAAAAAGTTAAAGACAAAGGAACTGAAATAATAAAGAATAATGAAAGCCCTTTGTAATTATCAAACCAGCAATATGCAGCAAGCACGTACACAAAACCATTTGAATTAAAAGACATCAGTCTTCATCAATGGGTCACATACGACAGTGAAGCTCTGGACATTTATGTAAAACTGGAACACCAAGGAAATCGTTATTTTTCGTAAATCAGGGGAAGCCAATCCTTTAACGTTCATTAACTTCCCCTTCATCGGAAATTGGAAGCTAATTCCCAGCGATTCCCCTCGTTCCTCATCGGAGTCACATCATAACAGCGAGGTAAAAGGGAACAAAATTTCAATTCATAAACCAATAATTGAATTAAATATCCAGAGAGGAGTCACTGATCATGATGCATAGCGCTGATAATGCCACTCCATCATTAATTTTATAATTTCATTGTTCGGATGAGTGTTTCCCCCACAGGTAACTTTCAGCACTTCGGTTCTGTTTTCTCGTGGAGCTCTCTATTAAACATGTCTTCTTCCATGACTTCGTTAAGTGGGTCTATTGCCAAATAATGCAAGAGCCAACGTCAGTCACAACATAGGTTTCCGTTATTTCAATTTTGTTTTCTGAAAACGAATGAAAACGAGAATTTAGTAAACTACTACTTAAACATCCGCTGCGGAATATTGTTTTTGTTATTACAGTTAGCCAGATATAACGAGGACGGACACCGCACCAAGATCAGTCCACCCACAGCTTCCCAGCCCGAGGAAGTCTGGCAGCTCCAGACGAAAGCTCGCTTTAAGAAAGAGAGAGAGAGAGAGAAAATCGTTAATGACTTTGATGACATGGTATCATAGTTTATCTGTAAAATTCAATATATACACCTATTTTGACCCTGTATTTGACCATGACCTCTATAGGCGATCTACTATCCTGTTTAAGTAGCACGGAAAAAGCCGCTATTAGCAAAATAGAGAAGAATCTCTACAAGTGTAACGCTGCTGAAGTAGCCATTACTTTTAATAAAGTATGCTTGAGAGAGGGTCTGCTTCTTAAGTAGTATTATTATTATTATTATTATTATTATTATTATTATTATTATTATTATTATTATTATTATATACTACTAATATTGTCATTTCTAATTCTTATTACTGTTAATTTCCGAAAACTGAACCCCATTGGGACAATAATGAAAGGAAACATAAGTTCCAAGGCGCCAGTTATGGCACTGCAGCGCTGCTTTCACAAGAACCAATAAACACTTGGAAACTTATTTTAATGTTTGATTCGCTCAAAGATCCCCGTCTGTTCGAATATCTAATATAAGCTGTAAAAACTTTAGCATATTTCCCCCTGAAATTCCATATATTTTTTTTTACTTCCTCAAGGAGACTTAAAAGATAGACTTAATAATAATAAGATAGATTAGTTAATAGATACAAATGTTTAAGGATTGTTTGAACTCATTCGAAGCATCATCATTATTAGTCTTGAAGGCAGTCTCTGTCTGCCCGCCCTCAGATCCTCAAAATCGACTGAGGCTGGAGGGGCTACAAATTGTTATGTTGATCATCCTCCTTCTAATCATAAAAGATACCAAATTGCACCTATCTAACCTCAGTAGTTTTAATTTTATTTAAGGCTAAAGTTAGCCACGATCGTGCGTCTGGCACTACTACAGGTGTATTACGGACCCACAGATCTCAGAGACAATGTTACGGTCTCTGAGGGAGGTCCGCTTCAGGTTCGATATAAAAATAAAAACTTACTCAACACAAACAGTTGGAACTGGGGATAGAATATAGAAAGAAACACTAACTAAACAAAGGTTTATTTACAAGCTTACTAAACAAAGGTAATGCAGAATGTATCTCCTATTTACATAAAACGATAGAATCTTACACTGCATGAACTGGAGGAAACAGTGAGGCAATTAAAATACTTGCTACTCGATTTGGCGGTTCGACGCGCTGGCTTCATAAATGTAGATCGCGAATGCGGGATTCCCTCTTAACCCCGTATTGAGGAAATTAATCTTCTTGTAAGGCAGGAATTCCCCAACACCTGTAACAGGACCTTTTCTTCTCTGAAGTCTGCTCGACGTCGAGATAACACGGTAGACCACACCTGAAGACGACTAGACCAACAGCCAACCAACTCTCGAACAATTCTTCTGATTGATACTTCGTCGTTCCTTTTTTCTCGTATCTCACGGAAGATCTCTGCTGCTGCTGATCTCTCACTAATAAACTGATCTGTGGCTCTCTGTGACTAACTGGTGATCTCTCTTTTACGATCTCTCTCTCTTCTACGATCATTGCTCTCCAAAGTTCGTTCGTCGTATTTATACGGCATTCTGGGGGCGGAGCCTACGGTGAACGTCACCAACTCCCGAGGTTTCTAGAACTTCTTAGATGAATCTAGACGACGGGTATTGATCAGAGAATCGCGGCGTTTTCTCACGTAATATTGGCGCGTTTTTGCGCTCCACAACACGCCCGACGATTCCGGAACAACCACGAAGATAGGCGCCTCCAACATGGCGCGAAAGCTCCTTACTGCCGAACTTCTCGAAAATACGTTCTCCTTTCCGTTAACTTTCTTTGCTATGAAGCAATTACCATCACAAGGTGTCAAAAACACCAACGGGCTGTGGATGAAAGTTTCCTAAGCTGAGAGTTCCATACAGCATTATATGCTGTACAGAAAACTAGATAGCACCGAAGTTCTTCGGCGCAACTTTCACTTGTTTGTTGCCGTTTACAGTGATGAATCCTTGTGGAAAGGTTTTCTGCAAGAGGATATGATTATCTTGTCCTCCACATTCTCGAGTTACGCTCTCTAGTTCGATGCTAATTGTGGTTAACTTTCCTGCTGGTAACCTGATAGGGAGACTCTGTTGAGGAGATTTGTTGGGTTCTTCTCTCGGCTGAAGCGTCCTATCGGGGCGGCAGCTAGAATATCATGATAGAGATAAAAAACATCCATAATTATTATAGTATGTTATATTACTATGTAAATACAAAAAGCAAAGACTTTCGAACACCGTAACACATGAGGAGCACCGTTCAGGTATTCGAAAGTCTGTGCTTTTGAATTTTACATAGTAATAAAGTTCACAATATGCTTGTGGATTGTCATTACACAGACTGTTTTTCACGAGTGTTTGAATTTCTTAGTAATATCACGATAGTCCAAATTTTGTTTGTTTGTATGGTGTTTTTACGTTGCATGGAACCAGTGGTTATTCAGCAACGGGAACAACGACTTTACGTGACTTCCGAACCACGTCGAGAGTGAACTTCTATCACCAGAAATACACATCCCTCACTCCTCAATGGGATGGCCGGGAATCGAACCCGCGACCACTCCGAGGTGAGAAGCAAACACCAAACCAACCCCACGCACTGAGGCGCTGATAGTCAAAATTGCCCGTGTGTAAGCTTTTCACCTTCCGTTCAATGACCATCAATTCTGTTAAAAAGTCGGTGATATCTCGGCATGATAGCGTTCTGGCTTCATCTGTGAGAACAATTTATGTCACAGGGAAATAATGTTCAATTTATGACGGTCATTCGTTAATACAATCAAATAAAAATTATTCTTAATACTGGTAGCTATTTTCTTAAGGCGGATTTCCAACTAAAATATGTTTTCCAAAATACAAAATGTGACTGAACAGTCTATATTACGCTCATTTACATCAAAATAGATAACGTATTTAATTATGGGTAAACAGTGGAAAACAATCAACATGAAACGAAGATTGGCATATCCAAGTGTTGATTACGCAGACTCGGATAAACAAAAGATAGAACAGAGAATAGTAGTTTTCCTGTTCTTTCAGAACCACTGTATGGTGTAATTAGTTCGCTGACATTGCATTGGCTTCCGCGTTAATCAGGAATCACAACCGCGAGATTTCTTTATCTGTTTTACCGGCAATCTCCACATTATTAAGGTACGGCAATCAATGACAACGAATATTGCTCAGTTGATTCTGTGCCACGACCTTTCCCATTTCCTTCCTTTACTGATTTTACTTTCTGTCCAACCATTTTCTCCATTAATCCCAACCAAAATCTCCTTTGTATTCCAGTTCGTCTTCTTCATAATTATTTGGTTATCGAAGTCTCTGATTATCATTTTTTATCTACACAAGCACTGCGTCATTCAATCCCATTATTTATCCCTGTAATTTATGTTTCATCTTCCTGCACGTCATGACTTTGAAGATATCCCTTACATAAGGCAATCGTCCATGAACGTTAATCAAATTGGCTTCTCAAAGAAATAAATGATTAAACTATATCCTCATCAAGAATCAAATTGTTTCCGAAGAATTTGCTTCCACAATAAGTCTTCCGTCTGGGAAATGCATTAGTACAGCAAAGGGTGGCGTATTCTTTAAAAAAAAAAATCAATATGAGTGTTGACAACGCCATCAAATTTACACGAGAGAGAGAGAGAGAGAGAAGTAGAGAGAGAGAGAGAGAGAGAGAGAGAGAGAAGAACTTAACGAACTGCAAAAGAGCATTTTTGGACATGGGTGCGTTGGATGTATCTTTTTGTTCCTCTTACTTACTTATACAGTAATGTCGACAATTCTGGAGTGGATAATGTCATTTGACAAAGGCACTGTTTCGTTCATTTTTATGTGTTCAAAGTATCCAATCAGCTCGACAGTTGATCGATGATCGCATAAATCAAACATGTGCTCGGAAAGCTACTACATGGTGACGAATGATGCATATACCTGAATTCACCTGGCTCAGACGAGTACTTTAAAATATCTTACGAAAGTGCCGCTTCAAGAGATTTTACCTGACAACTCACACAACGTACAAACAGTAACAGGTAACGGTGATTGTTTACAAGTGCCTGATGGTCGAATGGCAAGGTTTCTCCAAAAATCAGAGACAGCTGACATAAATGAAAATTGTAATGGGATTAATCTATTTGTATTCAATTATAATCTATGGCTCAAGAAAGAATCAACTAACAGGTTTAAGCAATAATCCAGAAATGTTTACGTTCTTCGCAATAGTTTCGTGACAATCCTCAGGATATTGGAAGAATTCTTCGGATGATTCATGCTTCGAGACAGTTGTATCAGAATATTAATAAAGTAAAATAGTTGAGAATCCCCTTCCTCTTCTAACAAGTATCAAGGAACTAGGAACTAAAAGAAAACAGCCCTAAACACAAGTCTGATTGAAAAACTAAGAACTTTAATCTAAGACTAGTGATTAATAAAAGTAAGAAATATCTAAAGACTACAGTGAGAAATCCAGTTTCCTGTTTTTGGAGCCATCTTTAATGCGTAGCAAATAAATCGCTTTTAATGACAACATCCACTCAAAATTCAGTTTTTATGTACCGTCCTTCATGAATATGCTTTAATATTCTATTGTTTCTATTTATAGTTGAAATATTGTGTCAACAGATGACATGCTGGGCAAGCAGAAGATTACAAGGTGATGCAGTAGAAATTGGCAACATCTTTGTTTGAGTGTAAAGGAACTATGTTTCAGTTAAAAAATGACGTACAACGGTTGTAATATTAAAGATTAAACACAGTCTATCAAAAGCATTCACCGTCCCTCATGGCAAAGGGGTCCTTTTTAGGTCAACCGAAAACACCTAGTGTCCTAAAGGATTAAGTTAAGTATAAATTAGTTTTACCAGATCACTGAGCTGATTGCAGCTCTCCTAGGGCTGGCCCGAACGATTAGATATTTTACGTGGCTAGGAACCAATTGGTTACTTAGCAACGGGACCTACAGCTTATTGTGGTATCCGAACCACATGGAGAAATGAATTTCTAGTCCTAAATGAAAAAGCTGAAAATTTTCAGTCATAATTTCAGTCAGCTGATGGTTGAACATTTGTGAATTCAAGGCGGCTTTCAAGCAGTTCATTACAGCCTTCTGGTATTCCTATGAAACTTAGGTGTAGAGTATCACACGCATCGCGGATTTATTTGAGCCACTAATGTGATTACGTTATATTTGAGGATTAGAACATCTTAAGTCCATAGGTAAGTACTTCTAACGTTAATATCTTTGCTTTGAACAAATAACTTTCAGATAATGATAATCTAGTCCCCACTGGACTCAAGTTATTAACATGATTTACAGGTTTGCTTAAGGAAAGTCAGGGTTTTCTAAAGTATATCTTTTATAAATCATTCACATTACTATGATTACAATTTGATTAACTTCAACACTATCATAGGAAATACGTTTCACAGACCTAATGTTTGGTAAGCATTAGAGAGAATTTAATGAATAATCACTTGATTATCATGTGTATAAACAATCAAACTTTTAAGAAGAATCCTGTTGCTAAAATGTCACGATTAAGTCCTTCTCTTGGACATATGTGTCTGTGTGTGTGTGTGTGTAGAAAGAGGGGGAGTTAGGTGCGTGAACGGAAAAGAATAAATAATCAGCATTTTGGATAATACCAACCCAATTCGCACATTCAAAACAACAGCACCATTTATTCCTTTCGGAAAAGTAATAATAGTTCAACGGTTTCTGTTCATTATGTGCACAACACGAAATATTTCCAAAATACAGTACATCATTAAAATAGTGGACATACATAAAATTCGCAACCGAATGTCATTCTACCTATTGTCAACGAAACAAAACATTTGAAGCATAAAAAAATTTTAAAAAAGCACAACTATGATAATTTCCTATAATTTTCTATAATCCAATAAATCATTCAAATTCATAAGTTTACGTTCACATGCTGCAATACGTGTGGAATTGAATGAAACTGTTCCTATGGTTACCAGTCAGTCTGCGCTGCTCCGGCAACGACACTGGTGCAAACAAATATTTAATGTAATTTCATTTAACTTCGAATTCACCCAAATTCTGATTTCGTGTCACCTGGAATTCATTCGCATTCAGCAGCTTTGAAATTTAATTCGTTCGGTCTCGTGCTATATCTAAATTTGTGTCTCACTTTGACTGAATCCGAGCAGAGGCTTAATATCGGTATATAGTGACTTTCATTGCTATAAATCATTGCAAATTTGATATTATTTTCATTTGGAACATCAAAACACTTAAGCAGCCACAGATATGCTACAAAGAAATAGTATCTCTATGAATAAGAAGAAGACTTAGGGAACACATGGAACGTATTCTATAAGGATTAATTCATTCATCATGTTTATTGTTCGTCTCAGTTAATAACATTCGAACTATTAAATATATATATATATATATATATATATATATATATATATATATATATATATATATACTATTATATATACGAGTATATATAAAATAAAAGGGTACAAAGCAAATTTTTGTTAGTTAATCTTATATATAACGACACATAAATAAAACATAAGAAAGAGACCAAGAAACTGTTAAATCTCTACGACACTGAAAAATCATTTATTGGTAATAAAATGGACACCAGAAAAAATATAACGAAATGCACAGCAAAATAACGAATAATTATAGATGAATGAATCAACAAAAAACGCATATACACACATATGATATTTGTACATTATATGCATATATATGTGTGTGTACAGATATATAAATATATATATAATATTATTATATTTATATATATATATATATAATATATATATATATATATTTATATAGAGAGGAGAGAGAAGGAGAGGAGAGAGAGAGAGACGGGAGAGAGAGAGAGAGAGAGTATATTTAATATAATAGTGCAAAACCGAGCGGTAATTGCGTCAGGTACGTGTCCTGAGATATCACGTCAGCTTTATCCCAAAATGTTTTTGCATTTAAAAGGACGTTATCCAGTTTCGATGGAATGTTCTATGGAGACTTCCTTATGACTGGAGATAGGAATCATTATAAATGAGAGGCCAAGAACCGTGAGGAATAAGTAGATTTAAAATGAGATGTCCTCTCCCTCTCCCTTAAATTTTAAGTTTGTAACGTAAACTAATTAATTATCGGTCACTACATTCTCATACCTTCTTGTGATTTCAAACATTTAACTTTATAACAGTATTACAGGGGACTCGATACGAGTTGTCAAATGTGTATTTCGTGCTACAGCTGTGAAAGGTATTGTGATTTTTGCAAGTTTTGTAACCATGGCTGAAGCTTGAAATTTAATTTTGCAAAGGGAATTGATTTTTGTGAATTCAATACCCTTACATTTTTTTTTTTTTTTTGCATAGCTGTGTGTTTCATAAGTGTCATTTGAATTGTTTTAGTTCTTTTCATATCTCGATTTTTACTTTGGTGAGTTTAATAATTTACATTTTTTTGTGTGTGTTTACATTTCTTAATTTTTTGCTTACTTAATTTCATTTCACATATTAACACTTCGGTGAATTAATTTTTGTTTCTTAATTAAGTTCAAGCATTAATTAGTTTCGCGTTTCTATGTAATAATATTTTTTCTTGAAAGTAAAGTTGTGATTTTCTTTTATAATATTTTTTATTTAATAAAGCTTTGTATTTAAAGTTTTTAGTGCTTCATTCACTGACCACCAGCGGTAGGAATGACTTTATGAATAAAGCAGAATGATCCAGTTTTATTCCTCCAGTTTTTACTGAAGTGACTCGTATCGAGGAGACAGTTACAGTTTTTCAGAGCTTGACTGAGTGATGCTCTTTGATGAACTTTAGTGTGTTTAACTGTTGATGCCTCACATTACTGATAAGTTTTTAAGGGGACACTGTTACCTTTAGAGTAATCAGTCGTCGTTTTTTTTTTTTTAATGAGAGTTCAAGTACCTGGCTGTAAGTGAGGTAAGTTTAGAATTCGCATGAGTAGTAACAGTATTTGGAACACTTCGTGATAATATATATATATATATATATATATATATATATATATATATATATATATATATATATTATATATATATCTATATATATCATATATATCTATATATCTATATATAGATATATATATGTAGATAGATATATATAAATAATAGATATACTATATAGTATATATATATATATATATATATATATATATATATATCTATATTTATATTTATATCTATCTACTATATATATATATATATATATATATATATATATATATATATATATATATATATATATACACAACACACACACATATATATATATATATATATATATATATATGAACGTCCTTTTTTATTGTAATACAACAGTATAAATATGAAGATAAAAAGGCCAATAAAACACTATTTTAACGTTGCAACCAAATATTTCGAGCACTTCCTTCTGTGCTCCTGAACACTGTGATCAGGAGCACAGAAGGAAATGCTCGAAATATATTGGTTGGAATGTTAAAATAGTGTGTCCATGGGCCTTTTATCTTCATATATATATATATATATATATATATATATATATATATATATATATATAGATATATATATTACATATATACTACTATATATTTCTATATATCAATAATATATGTTATATATATATATATATATATATATATATATATATATATATATATAATATACCACACACACGCACACACACACACACACACACACACATATATATATAGTATATATATATATATATATATAATATATATATATATGATACTATATAAGAATGTATTAATCTCTAAAATAATCCGACCGAAGATTTGTTGGTTGAATAATTGCCGTCTGCTACTCGTGCATAATGCGAAATAGGGAGCGGGATAAGATAGTAGTATATGTAACTCAAAATTTCTGGAACTGAAACTTTTCGAAAGCTAAGTCAGAGGTAGGGGAAGACGACAGTCCACTTGGACCATAACCTTATGGAGGTATTCAATTCTTATATTATAATATTTCGTTGCATTTACATTGTGAAGGCTCTGAATTATTTGTAAAAAAAAATAATAATAAATAAAAAAAAAAAAAAAGTGTGTTGAGACGTTTTGGATTGGCGAGGGGTGATATCCTGAGTTCACATTATAATATGTACAGTTTCGAAATAAAACTTTATAATAACTGTCTGGGTAAAATGGAATATTAATTTAAATATATAAAAAGTAGTTTACTGACACTATTATCATACATTATCATTATTCTTCCGAAAGTTACTCTAGTTCTGTGAGTTGTGATTGTTTTTCTTCAGCATTATTTGTAAACCTAACTTTTTTTTTCCTTGGTCTGTAAGTCCTAGCCTTCGTTAAGCAACCTTGCATAGGCTCTAGACTAACAAATGCTTTCCCGCTATGGGACATAACAACCGTTAACAATATATTAGTTACTATCCTTTAAAGGGCAGGAGGAATTGAATGGCTTACGTCCAGTCCACAAGGGGGAATGGGGATTTAGCAATTTCCCATTTTCGTGACAAAGTATCAATAGTTCCGTGGAAGACGGGAGTTACAATTTCCAACTTTATCTTGTTCAAAAGCAGAATAAAGGGTTGGGAGGCTGCATTTGACAAACGTTTACATGTTCAAGTTTATGAACACAACTAGCATCCCTGTACAGAGCTCTTGACGTCATAATATCATGTGTAATTTGCTTATCTGTATTTTACAGAATCGGGTCATGTTATTCAGAGAACCTGTCGTACGTTCTCAAAACAGGCTTCACTATTTGCAAGAATGGAAATTATCGCACCGCTTGGTTTACATTTTTAACAAAATTCACGAGTGAATGTACACACACACACACACACACACACACACACACACACAAGGTCTTATAAATGCAGTCTTTCAAATCTTTATCTTTAAGAGAGAGAGAGAGGAGAGAGAGAGAGAGAGAGAGAGAGAGAGAGAGAGAGAGAGAGAGAGAAGCAAGTTCTCCACATTTCACATCATACAAAACAAAAGATTTTATCCGATGAAATGCTCGTTTCATATCGTTTCCGAAACATTCTTAACTATTTCCCTGGATTTCATTAACTGATAGGATAAGGATATATTCCCCTTCCATTCAATCTTTACCATCAACAAAGAGATTAAAATCACCCTCTCTCTATCCATGAAACTTTCATGAAATTGTTAATGGTAACAAAATGAAACCCCACGAAATACAGAATATCTCTCCAGCCCATTTAGGAAAGCCCCTGTGGGTGGATTACTTCAAAAGCTCCAATTACATGATTCAATTCTATCGTTAACGGCTCCTACCATAACAAGAATCAAGTAACATATAAAAGTTTTACCTTTTTTTTATTCCTATTTAGGGTAGCACCACATTTCCATTGTTTACAAGCGTTACTGCTTCTATAGGACTTTCTAGTTCAAATTTTTATTTTTGAAGATTATGGATCGGTGCTGGTATCAACACAGAGAGAGAGAGAGAGAGAGAGAGAGAGAGAGAGAGAGAGAGAGAGAGAGAGAGAGCAGAACGATATCTTAATCTATAACTGAGTTTCGCAGTAAGGCTATGACTTTCATTTTTCACTCCCGGACTTCAATAGAATAAAGTGCAGAAAGTCAGTTTCCTAAGAAATCCAGGCTGCACTCAGGAGAGAGATAGAAAGAGCTAATGTCATAAATGAAGACCAAAATCCTAGAATGAAAATAAGTGAAATCCCTAAATTTGACCACTGAAACAATACGAAAAACAAAAATAAGACCAATTCCCAGAATTTCCATAATCAAAATCATCACGCTCATCGAAGCACCGAATAAAGCGGCGACGTACCTCGTTGAATTTGCTGGTTGACAACCCTCATACATCTTCATTAGCATACCAAGCACGTTCTTATGAATTGATAATAATTTCATCTGTTGCATTTACCAATCAGTGCCCAATCCACTTTTTTTATAAAACATGTTTTCATAAATTATTTCGCCTCTAAATCTGGTCTGCTTCCAGTAACCTGCAACATTATAATAATTAAATTATACCGACATTTTTCTGTAAATGAATCAAATGTAATTTTAATAGTGGCAAGGAAATCATATTGATGGTGATAATGTTCACCAAGAAGACATTAGATCTAATTTTCTGCAGCCAATTTTGCATATAGGGGAAAGGCAATAATTACTATGATAACGCAAGTGATTTCTTTTCAAATAAAATCAACTACAAAGATTATCTGAATAATGATAGTATCACTAACCACTCAGAATATTCAAAATCAAAACACCAAACTTAGTAAGTAATCAATAAGAATATAAAAGTCAGTCTAAATCTTCGATTTCAAGATCATCATGCATATAGGGTCAACGCTGAGAACTTTAAATAGGTTATCTTTGTTAACATAAAGCTAAACAGAGCAATTTTAAATCATAATATTTGTAGAAGTATAGTTGAATAGATTTTTCCACATGGTGTCAGTATAGAAATGAACCAAGACGGAGATATTTTACATGATTATTTATAATTAATAGAATATGAACAACAATTCGTTGGAAATAAGCCCAATGGGGCCAGACTTGATAATCAAGCTTCAAAGAGAATATGATGTTCAACTGAAAGAAGTAACAGAAGGCAGTAAGTAATAGCGAAAGAAGACATCATTTATCAGGAAAGAAATAATAAACTAAATAATGAATAAATAAATAAACAGAAATGTAAGTAAATTCTAAAATACACAGAGAATTGTCTTAGAGTAGTACTAAGTTGCACCTTCTCTTGGTCGTTTGAGTTTCCAGTTGTCCAATAACCTCAGAGAGACTGTTCCACGGTCGAACGGTGTGATAAACAGAGGACCTCTAGAACTAAGAAGTTCGACAGCGAGGCACATTTATTGCATATTGGTGCTACTGTTCGGCAAATCTGTTCGCTTTCGGCAGGAAAAAAAGAGGATCAACTGTGATGAGCAATATGTGTGTCAAAATACTACTTCTGAAAAATTGGCAAGCAACAGACCATCCGTCGATGGTCCAAGTCATAACTGCTGTTAAGAAACAGAAACATACCGCCACGAACCAATCTATCTGAAAGCGATATATCTCTGGCAAAGGCAGCCATCCTAAAACTTTTTGCATTGATTTCACCACTAATGTAAATACATGAGGCCTTACATACAATACCTAACTACCGTGCAGTATTTGCTAACACTTTCCTTCAATGTTTCTCAAAAGTTACACTAAATATAGTTAAAGCTTCAGACTCATTTGCGAGTCCCATCCGCGTGAAGGGGAGGATGGAGTGGAAAAATCAGTACAAGATCTATTAATCAATAGCGTTTTCGTTTTACTGGAGTTCAGCCTCATATTTCCCCGACTACAGACCATTCACTAATTCGTTCCATGCCACGATTGAGACTTAGGGCAGCTTCATTTCTCATAAGAGGGGACTTTACTATACCAACAAGTGTTGCATCAGTGGCATCTGCATAACCTTGTTTTCCAGGCCAACAACCATATCACTTATATACTACAAAGAGCAGTGGTCCATGAACACAGACTACCTGTGGAAATTCAGACACAACAGGTCATGGCTCGCTAAAGATCCCATCATCAACAACTTGCTCCTGCCTACCTGTCAAGGAATCTTGAAGTAAACCTAAAATATATTTACCCACTCCAAGATTTTGAACTTTGTATATACTTAAGCGCCTTACGATTTACTAAATAGAACGCAGCGCTAAAATCTATTTGAATTACTCTGCACCCAAAGCCTTATCAAGGTGCTCTTGCAAATGTCATGTCAAATCCAAAAGTCCTTCCTCCCTACATGCATATTGACTATCAGCTAAAACTCCTTTAGAATCTAAATACTTGCAAGTGGCTTTAAAAATAAGTTTTCCGCATTTTCGACAGCACAGGGAGAATAGAAATTGGTTTTTAGTTACTGCAATCTGCAGATATGACGCCCTGTGGAACAGGTACTGCATTACTAATCTTGCACGCATCCGCAAAGATACTACATCGACATAAAAATCTATAGGATCTACTAATCTATAGTAAGTCTATAGGATCTACTAATCTTGGGAGAAAACGCACTAGAAACCTTTTATAAAAACGGGATGATTGTTTTACCTCAAAAGCTCGATAAAGCAGTTAAGGTTTTTTCCCTTAGGGCCAGTAACTAATCGACTATCATCTGCTAGTAGTGGTGGAAAGTAAGATGAGCCTTACCCAAATAAATAAGATGCCAATTTGTTCCACACCTATTAGACTAAGTAATTGCTTCAAGTTTCCTTTTGCTCGAAGTGTAAACAAATATAGTTTCAGTATAAACAAATTTATTTATACGAATTGAATTACCACTAGCAGAAGGCTAAGTATATCGGAGCAAAAAGAAAGCTTTGAGTTCCCCATCCAGTTGCCGTATATAGACATAACCCTAACGAGAGAAACCCGCCCTGCTAAAATATTCGCATACCTAGTATAAAATGCATGTCTGTAACATTCATTGCAAATCTTAGCTAAATACATTTTCAATACGACTCAATTTAAACATGGTGTCCGTATAAACATAAAGAAATAGATCGGAACTTTACTTTTAAGTAAACTTATATTTCAGCAGAGAGGACTTTCTCTCAATTTATAATTATAAATATACAGAAGCCGTAAGAAACATATTTGAAAAACAATCAAAGAAGACGTATCAATAAATAGACAAAGAGATAAAAAAAAAATAGACAGAGATCATTTTCAGACCTTTCCAGAAGAATTTCATAAGCATTCACTACGTCAAGCAATTCAAAATGTTCAATAACCTAAAGAGAAAGGACGTGTAAGAGAAGAAAGACGTCGAGAGATCAGAAAATGTGATGACGAAGACCATGCAAAGCCTGACTCAAACGCTGACAAAATAATCATGCATTTACATTTACGCTGCTGCAATTATGTTACACGTTTAAATTCCAAGTAAGTGTGAAAATTCATATCTCAGCAAGGAGAGTATTATCGAAAGATCTAATTTACTTGCCTATATTCAATGCTCAAAAATAAAACCCTAGAAATACATACTCATAAACAACACCGCCTGCAATGAAATTGGGCATTTCGTTCAGTAGAGGACGAACACAGACGCAGTAATTTTGCATTAATGCATTCCTTCACACATGTGCTTCCAAAACAGTAAACCAGCGTGAATACATATGCATGCATACATGCACATATGTATAAAAGAATGAGTTTGTTTTGTTAACGAAAATTTAATTTAATTTTCGCTGAAAATATCAATAGTGTATTACCCATACAATATGTGCTCGTCTAATCAGTTCTTCATATACAACAATTGAAAACGAACGTTCTTTCTAACTACCATTCTTTGGCAAGTGGATCATCGTCTGATGAAGGAAAAGAATGTGTTAAGGCTAATTAACTTCCTATAAAAAAAAATTAAGCGCAAAAAATATTTTATATGGGAGAAAAATGGCATTGTTGAATAAGTTACAAGAGAAATATAAAAGAAAATATTAAACAAAGTAAAAAACGACATCTTCGTAGGATTAGTTGGACTATCTGCATTTGCCACAGAACGCAAATATTGCTCCTGGAAATGCCTAAAAAAAAACCCCCTGGGCCTCTGGGGATGTCTAAAAAAAATGCCCCCAAAAAAAATCTGCTGGCTTATCCTGCTGTAATTGGCTAGCGCAGATGCAAGTCGTAACAGAGATCTGGAGAGGATAAGCCACTACTGTAATCTGTGGGGTATAAGGTTGAAATTAACTCAACAAAGCTAATGTTTTACCGAACATACGACCTCATTCCAGACTCCCGCAACATAACTGTGTATCGGTAACAGTTAACAGTATTATCATGAATATTTAACCATAAAATTCTCCAATTTCTCATTTTAAAAGTATTCACAATCATCCTAGAATGCTTCCAGAAAGTTAGGAAACGAATATAAAATTTCCAGTATCTAAAGAAATGGAGATGGCATCTGTGCCTCATTCCAGAGTTTTCTGTTTTGAGGTCGCTGGAATACTGTTTAGGATTTTGCTTTCCAGCAGCACTAGGGGGAATTAAACGCCAAGACTCAGCTGCTCAGAGTTCCGATTTCTCTTTGCTCAACATGGTAATTAATATCAAACCATCAGTGAAGATCATAAATGAGAATTTACATAAGCATATGTATCCGTGAAATGTTCTCTATCGCCTTTAGGATCTGTGCTCTCAAGCTAGAAGACGCAAATTATTCAGAAAGTTACATGGATGCACCATTAGTCACACTATCCAATGCTGAGACTTTCTTTGTGTTTTCCGCATATCTGCTGAACTGGGTTTCCTGCAGTGTTTACGAGTGTTCGTCCTCTTAACGTATTACGAGAAGATCATGTACCTTGTTCCTTGGCTTACAATTTTCATCTCTTCTATTTATCAACTGTATAT
>NC_087210.1:24742140-24754640 GCF_015104395.2 Macrobrachium nipponense
TCCATAAAATGTTACCTTGCAATCCCAAGGATATGCCTGACAGTTCTTCTTTCCTTGTCCTAAAGTGAAATAATTTCTGATATTAAATGAAAGAAAAATGAGTGATGTTACATGAGAACGAATAATTATTATTCACCTCAGCAAAGTCGTATGTGTGTGTGAAAAGGTGAGGGACGAGAAATATTCCTTTCTAGACTTGCCAGAGATTTCCTCCAGGGAACTTAGAGAAACATGGCAAGAGACTGAAGTGATTCTCTCAGCCACTAAAAATCCATTCATGAAGGGCTGAGATTTGTCAAAAAAGCTCACTTGTCGGATGATAAAAGGATTCCCCTGAGTTGCCTCCGGCATGTGATGTTTTATTCCTGGGCAAGAATTTTTCTTTTAATGCGACCTGTCTGAGTTTGATGCACCAGTGAATAGCGGTGGAATAAGAGAACTTTCAATCTTTGACTACCCGGAAACCATTTACTCAAGACACAAATACTTACTCAAAATGTGTCTGTGTATACATATAAATGCACGTTTACACTGAAGAGTATTCATCCAGAATGTAACACAGCAGTTTTACCTATTACAGGTTTTAAAAATTCCGTAAACTACGTTCAAATCAATAAAAATGTTTATTTTGTCAGAAGCTCAATGTCGAACTGCTGCAAATGTAAAAAAAAAAAAAAAAATAAATAAATAAAAAACCATGAATCTAGTGAGAAATTTTGTTTTCACATTGTTTCTAGGCGTCTTGTCTCTCATTCGCTCTGGAATATAATGTTACTTTTTAAATGATTTCCAAGCTTCTTTTTTTTCAAACACATAGGCAGGTTTTGGATCTAATTTCTCTCACTGCCTCTTTGTTTTTTAGCTGAATTTGTTATCAAACCTTATTAAATAACGACTTCTTAGGATAACCTCACGTTGGACCGCATTCCATGAAAATAATGTATATTAAAAAATATTTCGGTGACAACTGCTCCACATCCAAATTCTTTTTTCAGGCATGTTAAGTTCTTTCTAAACTGAGTTTTTATTTCAAATCGTGCTGTATCTACTGTCCCTAAATTGCCAGGCTTCCTCTTAAAGCAGAAAAGTCTTATTGTGATGAATTATTCACAATCATTAGCCATCATATTCCGAGTATTAATATCAAGCTAATAACAAGAAACTCCATAACTGTTACCTTTCTCTTCAAATTTGAAGACTTCAAATTTAATTTCTTCAGAGGTGGCTTGGGAGACATACGTCAGCTGCTCAGAGGCTGTTAACTGTAAGGATGGAAGGTAATAAGACTCGAAGCATTTATCAAGTATTCTAAATCTCCTTGGATGTAAGCTGTTTCTAAGTTGTAAGGAATAGTATCAAACAATATTCATGGCATGGTATTTGTGAATATGTATAGAAAAGTCGATATGCGTGTATAAGTACAGAAATTCATAATTCGCCAAGTGTTGCTAACTTAAAAAATCAGCTATCAAGGTGGAGAATCTGGCAGATATCGACTCAGAACTAGAAACTGCATTCGACAGGAGTCTGTAGAGCAGAGTTAACACACTTGACCTTTTTTCCAGGCCGAGTGGTTAGAGTTACTGTTGTTTCTAAACAAAAAACCAAAAATCCAAGTTTGAAACTTGGCTGGGGTAGAAGAACTTACCTGTTATAATTCCCTTGTCTGTAAGTTTAACTCCATTCGTATTAATATATATATTATATATATATCATATATAATAGTATATATATATATATATAGATAGCAGATGATATATACCATGATAGACATAGAGATATATCATATATATCATACACACAAATATATATATATATATAATACATATATATAGATAAACATAACATATATATTATATATATATATATATATAAGTATGTATATATGATATATATATATATATATATATTATATATACTTGGTGGGAGGTGGAAAACACACTCCGACAATGACACAGGGGATTACGAAATCCCATACCAGGACTGTGACCAATCTTACATCGGATTTACAGGATAATCACTTCCCCAGAGATTAATACAACAAACAAACGTCAGTTAGGTATGGACAACAGAACTCAGCTATTTTCAACCATATAAATGAACATCACCATAGAATAAACTGGAATTTGTCACGTATTATTTATAGCAGCAACTGCCGGTCACAGTATTCAAATGATTGAATCAGCCTTAATAAAAGAGAGGCAGGTTAATGACATCTCAAAAGGAGCATGGGATTCAGATGTGATCGTCAAGATTTTCATTCAACCAATGCTTAAGAAGATTAAAGGAAGATTATCAGCGGGGGTGACCTAAAATTGGCTTACTTGTGGATGGACCTCTTTGGTATAAATACCACCTTTTCTGTAAACTTTTCTCATTCATCTACCTGAGAGGGAGAAAGCAGTCTCTGAAATATAGTAATTTTCTCTCTACTATATTTTGTGTTTTTATGGGCTCCTTTTATTAGATGGAATTCTGTTGTAACAGAACATATTTACCAGCCACCTATATATAAATATATATATATATATATATATATATATATATATATATATATATATACAAACACATGCATACATACAAACATATATACACACACACGCGAATGGAATAACTTGTGCACCAAGGGAATTATAAGTGATAAGTTCTTCAACCACTCGGCCTTCATGTACAATGTCCTATCGAATTCAGGTCTATTCTCTGAATCGATATCTGCCCGTTACCACATTGACAGCTGATGTTTAAATTAGCAACACTTGGCTAATACCTGAAAATTACAACAAGGGAAGTCTGGAAAAAAACTATTCAACGCACGCTGGCAAAATATTTCTCAAAACTAAAATTCCCGTGACAGAAGTGCATCATATGATTCAATAGCGCACAATCCATGTTGCCTTTCATTTTCATAACAAGAGAATATTGACCATCATTTGGACACATCTCCAGTCAACGTGAGGATTATCGTAACCTTATGAACGGCAGGACATTAATCATATAATTATTCTATTCTCTTCATAACTACAATGAGACAGAAAGGAAACACGGAAAATATCACCTTTAGAAAATATGATTATGGACATAAATAAATCAGGAAATGGGCCCTAATTACCAACTGAAGAACCTGAGGTAACCCCGTTTTTTTAATCTAAGAAAACATCATCTTTAAACAAACATGGTGCAACCTTCCTATGTAGTCTACTTGATATCCATTACTCATACGGTATAATACATATTACAACAGACAATTCTCTGCGTAATTCAATTGCCTTTCTAACTACAGGAAAAAGGAAATAAAGAAGTGAAGATCCTTCAAATGTGACAGTCAGCTGAGGAACCAGACTTTCAGTAATAAGAGAGAGAGAGAGAGACAAAAGACCTAATTAGTCTTAATTATACCTCCACTGTGGGGGGGGGGGGGAATAATGTCCGACAACCCACTCCCATTCCGCTCTAGTTCCACCCAGGAATAGCTTATATTTGAGTCTTCAAATGCAACACTGCTTTATTAAATACAAGATATCTGTGTCATACGCGTGATGGCAAGCTGTCACTGAATTCTAAAATATTTCGTAATAAAAAAAAAATTCCAAACATCAAGAGAGCGAGATCATTGCCACCAAACAGCTCGTCTTAAATAAAGTGAGGAGACCGTCGATTCAAGTTATTTAAGAATTTCCTGTGGTCATTGTAAAAGTTTAAGGTGAATTAAGAACAATTAAGAACAAGGATCATAAATGAACTTTTAAAGCAAGGTATTAACTTTCTATACTGCAAATAATAAAAAAAATTATAATTAAAAAAAAAGGCTACAGTTCCATATCCGGCACAAAAAACAGGCTAATATAGAGTGCCCAACTAGTTCAGCATGCTAATCCACAGAGACAAATGTTGAAATGAAATCCAAAGTGGCCTTCCCGTTGTCACAAAAACGAGTCTTTGCTTTTCAATGGGAGCATCAGTGTCGCGTACCCTTCAATGGAGCAGAAAGTAAATAAAACCGATACGCTCTTTCAGCGCGAGATTAGTGGGCACATAATGAGTGAAATATATATGCCCGCATTTATTTACAGACTGAATATCCACTCGGCTAATGAGCCGTTTAATTAGGCATAAACGCTCGAGTGTTTTAACAGTTAATACAATGATTGGTGTTCATCGTTTTACAGACAAATATGCTCCGTATCAAGTAACGCATACATTACAAACTTGTCATTTGAAGACATGTGGCCTTGAACTCTGTTGTTGGGAAGGATGGGCAAATTTATTCAGAACACGTGATCCGAGAACACACACACTTGTGTAAGTACGCATAATTATGTGGACTGACAGACACGTATCAGTATCTAGTAATTCTTCACTAATTCATAATGGTCATTTAAGTTTATTGTAATACAAAGAATTTTTTAAAGATTGAATTTTAAAAAAGCTGAAACATAGTTATATATATTACATTTACTACCAGATCAAAACTTAATGCACACACACACACACACACACACACACAAACACAGATTTTGGGATTATTCTGGGGCAACGGTGGTTATCGTGACAAGTGTATCTTTCCCCGTATTTCTAATTCTTTTCCATTTTATCTCGTACACGTGTCCCCTTCTCCTTGATTTTATCTGAAGATTCCACTTCTGAAATTTCAGTCACTGAATTTAACGTTCCTGCTGACCCCTCATCTCGAGGAAATAGAAATGGAATAAGGTATTTGCTGGTGTTTGGGTCTTCAGTAGTGCATTAGGGCTTCTAGGATTGCCTCATACCTTGTTGTTACAGTTTTCACTGTATGGAGAATGTGATTATGAAGTATTTGTATGTGTTTGCAAAATATGTATATATATAATAATATATAGTATATATATATATATATATATATAATATATATATATATATATATATATGTATATATATATATAGATATAATGTGCATTCCAGCACATTACGTAGCTGGAAAAGTATATTTCAAACCATCCAGAAACCCCCATTCAATTTTGGAAAGCCTTTTTACCATTTCTGTGAAGTATAACGGATGAAAATGGACACTGCATACATAAAACTGTACATCAATAGTTTAATCTATGCAAATGCAGCCGTCGACGTTTTCATTAACGCTTTTGATAATCTCTAACTTTGTTAGGAGAACCTTATTATCTCTCTCTCTCTCTCTCTCTCTCTCTCTCTCTCTCTCTCTCTCTCTCTCTCTCTCTTACCCATTTTGCAAATTGTTTTACCGGTCAATCTGTACCGGACTGGGTCATAAACACCTAAGAGCTTGGACAGTTCTTCATACAGCAACCGATAATGCTACTGTGGCTAGTGTGTTTCATTTGGAATTATAGTTACCCTTTTATGCAACCTGGTTGTCATGCAATGTTCACTGAAATCCTCTCACGTATAATGATGACAGTATTGGTATAAGATTTCATTATTATACAGTAAATGGACTTAGGGCGTTTCGTAATAATGAATTTTATATATCAGAATACCTTATTTCTGAACAACTTTCCTCCATACATATAATACAAACTAACCTCAAATGTGCCTTTTGTTCCTATTCTCCCTACTGGAAGAAAGTGCAAGCAGTACAGTTCCGCCACTGTCAAAATTGATGACTCCTGATAATTCTTGAATCACATGTCAATTTTGAGAAGAAACTCTATCACAAACAGAGCTTCGAAGAATATTGCACGAAAAATGCAAGATGAGCCATTACACTAAGCCCTAATACTTTTTTAGCTGTGAACTGAATTTGCAATGGATGGCGAAAAGGATGAGGTAAACACAATAATACCACAGTAAAGTGGCGAAAATTATGTGCTAAACTCAATGTCACCCTAAAAAAGGAGATTTTTCCGGATTTATTTTGTGACGATACCATCTTTCCTTATCAGTCCAAAGGTTAAAGGGTCAAACAAAAATAGGATAAATAAAAAATCCCAGAGCAAGCGGGAGGAAGTCCATCGCAGGCTATTGACGACGTCTAAATGGAAAAGGACTCAGCATTAGGACAGAAACAAGCTTGATATTGCGTTCAAATACTTCACTTTCGTATCTATTATGTTTTGACAAAGAAGAAAAAAAAGTTAAAGACAAAGGAACTGAATTAATAAAGGATAATGAAAGCTCTTTGTAATTTATCAAACCAGCAATATGCAGCAAGCACGTACACAAAACCATTTGAATTAAAAGACATCAGTCTTCATCAATGGGTCACATACGAAAGTGAACCTCTGGACATTCATGTAAAACTGGAACACCAAGGAAATCGTTATTTTTCGTTAATCAGGGGAAGCCAATCCTTTAACGTTCATTAACTTCCCCTTCATCGGAAATTGGAAGCTAATTCCCAGCGATTCCCCTCGTTCCTCATCGGAGTCACATCATAACAGCGAGGTAAAAGGGAACAAAATTTCAATTCATAAACCAATAATTGAATTAAATATCCAGAGAGGAGTCACTGATCATGATGCATAGCGCTGATAATGACAATCCATCATTTATTTTATAATTTCATTGTTCGGGATGAGTGTTTCCCCCACAGGTAACTTTCAGCACTTCGGTTCTGTTTTTCTCGTGGAGCTCTCTATTAAACAGGTCTTCCTCCATGACTTCGTTAAGTGGGTCTATTGCCAGATAATGCTGCAAGAGCCAACGTCAATCACAACATAGGTTTCCGTTATTTCAATTTTGTTTACTGAAAACGAATGAAAACGAGAATTTAGTAAACTACTACTTAAACTTCCGCTGCGGAATATTTTTTTTTTTATTACAGTTTAGCCAGATATAACGAGGACGGACACCGCACCAAGATCAGTCCACCCCACAGCTTCCCAGCCCGAGGAAGTCTGGCAGCTCCAGACGAAAGCTCGCTTTAAGAAGAGAGGAGAGGAGAGAGAACATCGTTAATGACTTTGATGACATGGTATCATAGTTTTATCTGTAAAATTCAAATATATACACCTATTTTGACCCTGTATTTGACCATGACCTCTATAGGCGATCTACTATCCTGTTTAAGTAGCACGGAAAAAGCCGCTATTAGCAAAAATAGAGAAGAATCTCTACAAGTGTAACGCTGCTGAAGTAGCCATTACTTTTAATAAAGTATGCTTGAGAGAGGGTCTGCTTCTTAAGTTATTATTAATATTATTATTATTATTATTATTATTATTATTATTATTATTATTGATTTATTATTATTATTATTATTATTATTATTATTATTATATACTAATAATAATTGTCATTTCTAATTCTTATTACTGTTAATTTCCGAAAACTGAAACCATTGGGACATAATGAAAGGAAACATAAGTTCCAAGGAGCCAGTTATGGCACTGCAGCGCTTCTTTCACAAGAACCAATAAACACTTGGAAACTTATTTTAATGTTTGATTCGCTCAAAGATCCCCGTCTGTTCGAATATCTAATATAAGCTGTAAAAACTTTAGCATATTTCCCCCCTGAAAATTCCATATATTTTTTTACTTCCTCAAGGAGACTTAAAAGATAGACTTAATAATATAAGATAGATTAGTTAATAGATACAAATGTTTAAGATTGTTTGAACTCATTCGAAGCATCATCATTATTAGTCTTGAAGGCAGTCTCTGTCTGCCCGCCCTCAGATCCTCAAAATGGACTGAGGCTGGAGGGGCTACAAATTGTTATGTTGATCATCCTCCTTCTAATCATAAAAGATACCAAATTGCACCTATCTAACCTCAGTAGTTTTAATTTTATTTAAGGCTAAAGTTAGCCACGATCGTGCGTCTGGCACTACTACAGGTGTATTACGGACCCACAGATCTCGAGACAATGTTACGGTCTCTGAGGGAGGTCCGCTTCAGGTTTCGATATAAATAAAATAAAAACTTATCAACACAAACAGTTGGAACTTGGGATATGAATATAGAAAAGAAACACTAACTAAACAAAGGTTTATTTACAAGCTTACTAACAAAGGTAAATGCAGAATGGTATCTCCTATTTACATAAAACGATAGAATCTTACACTGCATAAACTGGGGGAAACAGTGAGGCAATTAAAATACTTGCTACTCGATATGGCGGTTCGACGCGCTGGCTTCATAAATGTAGATCGGCGATTGCGGATGTCCTCTTGACTCCGTATTGCAGAAATTAATCTTCTTGTAAGGCAGGAATTCCCCAACACCTGTAACAGGACCTTTTCTTCTCTGAAGTCTGCTCGACGTCGAGATAACACGGTAGACCACACCTGAAGACGACTAGACCAACAGCCAACCAACTCTCGAACAACTCTTCTTCTGATTGATACTTCGTCGGTTCCTTTTTTCTCGTATCTCACGGAAGATCTCTGCTGCTGCTGATCTCTCACTAATAAACTGATCTGTGGCTCTCTGTGACTAACTGGTGATCTCTCTTTTACGATCTCTCTCTCTTCTACGATCATTGCTCTCCAAAGTTCGTTCGTCGTATTTATACGGCATTCTGGGGGCGGAGCCTACGGTGAACGTCACCAACTCCCGAGGTTTCTAGAACTTCTTAGCATGAATCTAGACGAGTATTGCATCAGAGAAATCGGCGGCGTTTCTCACATAATATTGGCGCGTTTTTGCGCTCACCACAACACGCCCGACGATTCCGGAACAACCACGAAGATAGGCGACCTCCAACAGTGGCGCGAAAGCCTCCTTACTGCCGAACTTCTCGAAAATGCGTTCTCCTTTCCGTTAACTTTCTTTGCTATGAAGCAATTACCATCACAGGTGTCCAAAAACACCAACGGGCTGAGGATGAAAGTTTCCTGGGCCGCGGTGGCTGAGAGTTCCATACAGCATTATATGCTGTACAGAAAACTAGATAGCACCGAAGTTCTTCGGCGCAACTTTCACTTGTTTGTTGCCGTGTTTACAGTGAGGAATCCTTGTGGAAAGGTTTTCTGCAAGAGGATATGATTATCTAAGGTCTTGTCCTCCACATTCTCGAGTTACGCTCTCTAGTTCGATGCTAATTGTGGTTAACTTTCCTGCTGGTAACCTGATAGGGAGACTCTGTTGAGGAGATTCTGTTGGGGCTTCTCTCGGGTGAAGCGTCCTATCGGGGCGGCAGCTAGAATATCATGATAGAGATAAAAAATCCTAATTATATAGTATGTTATATTACTATGTAAAATACAACAAAAAAGACTTTCGAACACCGTAACACATGAGGAGCACCGTTCAGGTATTCGAAAGTCTGTGCTTTTGAATTTTACATAGTAATAAAGTTCACAATATGCTTGTGGATTATCATTACACAGACTGTTTTTCACGAGAGTTTGAATTTCTTAGTAATATCACGATAGTCAAAATTTTGTTTGTTTGTATGGTGTTTTTACGTTGCATGGAACCAGTGGTTATTCAGCAACGGGACCAACGGCTTTACGTGACTTCCGAACCACGTCGAGAGTGAACTTCTATCACCAGAAATACACATCCCTCACTCCTCAATGGAATGGCGGGAATCGAACCCGCGACCAACCGAGGTGAGAGCAAACACCAAACCAACCACGCCACTGAGGCGCTGATAGTCAAAATTGCCCGTGTTGAAGCTTTTCACCTTCCGTTCAATGACCATCAATTCTGTTAAAAAGTCGGTGATATCTCGGCATGATAGCGTTCTGGCTTCATCTGTGAGAACAATTTATGTCACAGGGAAATAATGTTCAATTTATGACGGTCATTCGTTAATACAATCAAATAAAATTAGTTCTTAATACTGGTAGCTATTTCTTAAGGCGGATTTTCAACTAAAATATGTTTTCCAAAATACAAAATGTGACTGAACAGTCTATATTACGCTCATTTACATCAAAATAGATAACGTATTTAATTATGGGTAAACAGTGGAAACAATCAACATGAAACGAAGATTGCATATCCAAGTGTTGATTACGCAGATCGGATAAACAAACAAAAGATAGAACAGAGAATAGTAGTTTTCCTGTTCTTTCAGAACCACTGTATGGTGTAATTAGTTCGCTGACATTGCATTGGCTTCCGCGTTAATCAGGAATCACAACCGCGAGATTTCTTTATCTGTTTTACCGGCAATCTCCACATTATTAAGGTACGGCAATCAATGACAACGAATATTGCTCAGTTGATTCTGTGCCACGACCTTTCCCATTTCCTTCCTTTACTGATTTTACTTTCTGTCCAACCATTTTCTCCATTAATCCCAACCAAAATCTCCTCTGTATTCCAGTTCGTCTTCTTCATAATTATTTGGTTATCGAAGTCTCTGATTATCATTTTTTATCTACACAAGCACTGCGTCATTCAATCCCATTATTTATCCCTGTAATTTATTTATTTTTCATCTTCCTGCACGTCATGACTTTGAAGATATCCCTTACATAAGGCAATCGTCCATGAACGTTAATCAAATTGGCTTCTCAAAGAAATAAATGATTAAACTATATCCTCATCAAGAATCAAATTGTTTCCGAAGAATTTGCTTCCACCATAAGTCTTCCGTCTGGAGAAATGCATTAGGACAGCAAAGGGTGGCGTATTCTTTAAAAAAAAAATCAATACTGAGAAAGGATAAATCACAAGTGTTGACAACGCCATCAAATTTACACGAGAGAGAGAGAGAGAGAGAGAGAGAGAGAGAGAGAGAGAGAGAGAGAGAGAGAGAGAGAGAGAACTTAACGAACTGCAAAAGAGCATTTTGACATGGGTGCTTGGATGTATCTTTTTGTTCCTCTTCACTTACTTATACAGTAATGTCGACAATTCTGGAGTGGATAATGTCATTTGACAAAGGCACTGTTTCGTTCATTTTTATGTGTTCAAAATATCCAATCAGCTCGACAGTTGATCGATGATCGCATAAATCAAACATGTGCTCGGAAAGCTACTACATGGTGGACGAATGATGCATATACCTGAATTCACCTGGCTCAGACGAGTACTTTAAAATGTCTTACGAAAGTGCCGCTTCAAGAGATTTTACCTGACAACTCACACAAAACGTACAAAACAGTAACAGGTAACGGTGATTGTTTACAAGTGCCTGATGGTCGAATGGCAAGGTTTCTCCAAAAATCAGAGACAGCTGACATAAATGAAAATTGTAATGGGATTAATCTATTTGTATTCAATTATAATCTATGGCTCAAGAAGTCAACTAACAGGTTTAAGCAAAATCCAGCCAAATGTTTACGTTCTTCGCAATAGTTTTCGTGAACAATCCTCAGGATATTGGAAGATTCTTCCTTCGGATGATTCATGCTTCGAGACAGTTGTATCAGAATATTAATAAAGTAAAATAGTTGAGAATCCCCTTCCTCTTCTAACAAGTATCAAGGAACTAGGAACTAAAAGAAAACAGCCCTAAACACAAGTCTGATTGAAAAACTAAGAACTGTAATCTAAGACTTGTGATTATTAAAAGTAAGAAATATCTAAAGACTACAGTGAGAAGTCCAGTTTCCTGTTTTTGGAGCCATCTTTAATTCGTAGCAAATAAATCGCTTTTAATGACAACATCCACTCAAAATTCAGTTTTTATGTACCGTCCTTCATGAATATGCTTTAATATTCCATTGTTTCTATTTATAGTTGAAATATTGTGTCAACAGATGACATGCTGGGCAAGCAGAAGATTACAATGTGATGCAGTAGAAATTGGCAACATCTTTGTTTGAGTGTAAAGGAACTATGTATCAGTTAACAAATGACGTACAACGGTTGTAATATTAAAGATTAAACACAGTCTATCAAAAGCATTCACCGTCCCTCATGGCAAAGGGGTCCCTTTTAGGTCAACCGAAAACACCTAGTGTCCTAAAGGATTAAGTTAAGTATAAATTAGTTTTACCAGATCTCTGAGCTGATAACAGCTCTCCTAGGGCTGGCCCGAACGATTACATATTTTACGTGGCTAGGAGCCAATTGGTTACTTAGCAACGGGACCTACAGCTTATTGTGGTATCCGAACCACATGGAGAAATGAATTTCTAGTCCTAAATGAAAAAGCTGAAAATTTTCAGTCATAATTTCAGTTAGCTGATGGTTGAACCTTTGTGAATTCAAGGCTTGCAAGCAGTTCATTACAGCCTTCTGGTATTTCTATGAAACTTAGGTGGAGAGTATCAAACGCATCGCGGACTTATTTGAGCCACTAATGTGATTACGTTATATTTGAGGATTAGAACATCATAAGTCCATAGGTAAGTACTTATAACGTTAATATCTTTGCTTTGAACAAATAACTTTCAGATAATGATAATCTAGTCCCCACTGGACTCAAGTTATTAACATGATTTACAGGTTTGCTTAAGGAAAGTCAGGGTTTTCTATAGCTTTATCTTTTATAATCATCACATTACAATGATTACAATTTGATTAACTCAGCACTATCATAGAAAATACGTTTCACAGACCTAATGTTTGGTAAGCATTAGAGAGAATTTAATGAATAATCACTTGATTATCATGTGTATAAACAATCAAACTTTTAAG
>NC_087210.1:24764640-24772140 GCF_015104395.2 Macrobrachium nipponense
AACTGCTGTTAAGAAACAGAAACATACCGCCACGAACCAATCTATCTGAAAGCGATATATCTCTGGCAAAGGCAGCCATCCTAAAACTTTTTGCATTGATTTCACCACTAATGTAAATACATGAGGCCTTACATACAATACCTAACTACCGTGCAGTATTTGCTAACACTTTCCTTCAATGTTTCTCAAAAGTTACACTAAATATAGTTAAAGCTTCAGACTCATTTGCGAGTCCCATCCGCGTGAAGGGGAGGATGGAGTGGAAAAATCAGTACAAGATCTATTAATCAATAGCGTTTTCGTTTTACTGGAGTTCAGCCTCATATTTCCCCGACTACAGACCATTCACTAATTCGTTCCATGCCACGATTGAGACTTAGGGCAGCTTCATTTCTCATAAGTGGGGACTTTACTACACCAACAAGTGTTGCATCAGTGGCAGACTGCATAACCTTGTTTTCCAGGCCAACAACCATATCACTTTATATACTACAAAGAGCAGTGCTCCATGAACACTACCCTGTGGAAATTCAGACACAACAGGTCATGGCTCGCTAAAGATCCCATCAACAGCAACTTACTCCTGCATACCTGTCAAGGAATCTTGAAGTAAACCTAAAACATATTTACCCACTCCAAGGTTTTGAACTTTGTATATACTTAAGTGCCTTACGATTTACTAAATAGAACGCAGCGCTAAAATCTATTTGAATTACTCTGCACTCAAAGCCTTATCAAGGTGCTCTTGCAAATATCATGTCAAATCCAAAAGTCCTTCCTCCCTACATGCATATTGACTATCAGCTAAAACTCCTTTAGAATCTAAATACTTGCAAGTGGCTTTAAAAATAAGTTTTCCGCATCTTTCGACAGCACAGGGAGAATAGAAATTGGTTTTTAGTTACTGCAATCTGCAGATATGACGCCCTGTGGAACAGGTACTGCATTACTAATCTTGCACGCATCCGCAAAGATACTACATCGACATAAAAATCTATAGGATCTACTAATCTATAGTAAGTCTATAGGATCTACTAATCTTGGGAGAAAACGCACTAGAAACCTTTTATAAAAACAGGATGATTGTTTTGCCTCAAAAGCTCGATAAAGCAGTTAAGGATTTTTTCCTTAGGGCCAGTAACTAATCGACTATCATCCGCTAGTAGTGGTGGAAAGTAAGATGAGCCTTACCCAAATAAATAAGATGCCAATTTGTTCCACACCTATTAGACTAAGTAATTGCTTCAAGTTTCCTTTTGCTCGAAGTGTAAACATAAATATAGTTTCAGTATAAACAAATTTATTTATACGAATTGAATTACCACTAGCAGAAGGCTAAGTATATCGGAGCAAAAAGAAAGCTTTGGAGTTCCCCATCCAGTTGCAGTATATAGACATAACCCTAACTAACGAAAACCTGCTAAAATATTCGCATACCTAGTATAAAACGCATGCATGTAACATTCATTGCAAATCTTAGCTAAATACATTTCCAATACGACTCAATTTAAACATGGTTTCCGTATAAACATAAAGAAATAGATCGGAACTTTACTTTTAAATAAACATATATTTCTGCAGAGAGGACTTTCTCTCAATTTATAATTATAAATATACAGAAGCCGTAAGAAACATATTTGAAAAACAATCAAAGAAGACGTAAAAATAAATAGACAAAGAGATAAAAAAAATAAATAGACAAAGAGATCCTTTTCATTCCTTTCCAGAAGAATTTCATAAGCATTCACACGTCAAGCAAATTCAAAATGTTCAATAAACCTAAAGAGAAAGGACGTGTAAAAAGAAGAAAGACGTCGAGAGATCAGAAAATGTGATGACGAAGACCATGCAAAGCCTGACTCAAGCGCTGACAAAATAATCATGAATTTGCATTTACGCTGCTGCAATTATGTTGCACGTTTAAATTCCAAGTAAGTGTGAAAATTCATATCTCAGCAAGGAGAGTATTATCGAAAGAACTAATTTACTTGCCTATATTCAATGCTCAAAAATAAAACCCTAGAAATACATACTCAAAAACAACACCGCCTGCAATGAAATTGGGCATTCTGTTCAGTACAGGACGAACACAGATGCAGTAACTTTGCATTAATGCATTCCTTCACACATATGTATAAAAGTATGAGTTTGTTTTGTTAACGAAAATTTAATTTAATTTGCGCTGAAAATATGAATGGTGTATGAACGATACAATATGTGCTCGTCTAATCAGTTTTTCATATACAACAATTGAAAACGAACGTTCTTTCTAACTACCATTCTTTGATAAGTGGATCATCGTCTGATGAAGGAAGAGAATGTGTTGAGGATAATTAACCCTTAAACGCCGGAGCAGTAAATAAAAAAATGACTCCGTATGCCGGAGGGGTTTGGAAGTGAGCGCGTAAGCGGAAAAAATATTTTTTTTCAAAAAATCACAGCGCGCTTAGTTTTCAAGATTAAGAGTTCATTTTTGGCTCCTTTTTTGTCATTGCTTGAAGTTTAGTATGCAACCATCAGAAATGAAAAAGTTATCATTATCATATATAAATAATGCGATATATGATAGCGCAAAAACGAAATTTCATATATAATTGTATTCAAATCGCGCTGTGCGCAAAACGGTTGAAGGTAACAAGTTACTTTTTTTTTCGTTGAAATAATGGCACTAAATTGCGATCATTTTGATATATAACACATTGTAAAAACGATAAAAGCAAACACAGAGAAAAATATTATCACAAAATAATGCATGAATTCGTAACGCGCTTACGTACCATATTTTTTCAAAATTCACCATAAATCTAATATTGTCCTAGAGACTTCCAATATGTTTCAGAATGAAGACAAATGATTGAATATTACTATACTGTAAGAATATTAGCTTACAAATGCAGTTTTTCGGCCATATCTGACGAGCTAAAGTTGACCGAATGTCGAATTTTTTATATATATATTTTTTTATATGCAATTATTTCGGAAATAAGAAAAGCTACAACTTTTCAAATATTTTTCGTTTTTATTCTACATGAAATTGCGCACATTTTCATATATAAAACTCTATGAAATGCCTAATATGAAACGGAGCAAATATTCCGAGAATGGGACTTACGCATTTCGGAGATTTGTGGCGGAGAATCCGCGCGCGGAGGGAAGGAAAGTTTTTTTAAAAAATTCACCCATAAATTTAAATATTGTGCTAGAGACTTCGAATTTGTTTCACGATTGAAGATAATGACTGAATATTACTGGAACTGTAAGAGTTTTTATCTTACAATTGCGTTTTTCGACCATTTCGGTAGAGTCAAATTTGACCGAACGTGGTTTTTTTTCTATTTATCGTGATTTATATGCAAATATTTCGAAAATGAGAATAGCTACAACCTTCACTATTTATTGTTGTATTATACATGAAATTGCGCACATTTTCATATATAAAACGTTATGTAACGGCTAATTTAAAATGGTGCAAACATTACCACAATCGCACGTATATGATTTTTCGGAAGAGTTACCGCGCGGACGTAAAGAAAATGTTTTTTTTTTTCATAAATTCACCATAAATCGAAATATTGTGCTAGAGACTTCCAATTTGTTGCAAAATGAAGGTAAATGCTTGAATATTACTAGAATATAGGCGTTTTAGCTTACAATTGCGTTTTTCGACTATTTCGGTAGAGTCAAAATTGACCGAAGGTTGAAAATTTGTCACTTATCATTTTTTATATGAAAATATTTCAAAATTGATAAAAGCTACAACCATGGGTTGTTTTTAGTTGTATTGTGCATGAAATTGCGCACATTTTCATATATAAAACTTTATGTAACGGCTAATTTAAAATGGTGCAAACATTACCACAATCGCATGTATGATTATTTTCGGAAGAGTTACCAGCGCGGACGTAAGGAAAAAGTTTTTTCATAAATTCACCATAAATCGAAATATTGTGCTAGACACTTCCAATTAGTTGCAAAATTAAGATAAATGATTGAATATTACTAAAATATAAGAGTTTTTAGCTTACAATTGCGTTTTTCCGTTTTTTCGACCATTCGGTAGAGTCAAAGTTGACCGAAGGTTGAAATTTTGCACTTATCGTTATTTATATGAAAATATCTTAAAACTGATAAAAGCTACAATCATGAGTATTTTTTTGTTGTATTCTACATACAAATGCGCACATTTTCATATATAATACTCTATGTAACGGCTAATTTAAAATGGTACAAAAATTATGTCAAAGTGACGAAATAATTTCAGAGATGTGTCACAGATACTTTTTAGTGCGGCAAGGAAAGAAATTCGCGCTTGCGCGCCCTGCGTAACGATTGTAACAAACAACACCTTGATCCGTGAACTCCAGCATCCCCCAAGGCGCGTGATTCAAGAGTTTTCGGCTGGTAGGCCTAAAAGTATTTTTCGCGAATTTTTAAAAAAACTTTTTGTATGTCGACGTAAAATACGTCCAGTCGGCACCCGAGAGACAAAAAAATGTCGACGTAAATACGTCCAGTCGGCGTTTAAGGGTTAACTTACTAGAAAAAAAAGTAAGCGCAAAAAATATTTCATATGGGAGAAAATGGCATTGTTCAATAAGTTACAAGAGAAATATAAAAAAAAAATAAAGAAAGTAAATAACGACATCTTCGTAGGATTAGCTGGACTATCTGCATTTGCCACAGAACGCAAATATTGCTCTGGGAATACTAAAACAACTGGGCCATCTGCTGGCTTACCCTGATGTAATTGTCTAGCGCAGATGCAAGTCGTAACAGAGATGATAAGCCATTACTGTAATCTGTGGGGTGGGTATAAGATTGAAATTAACTCAACAAGGCTAATGCTTTACCGAACATACGACCTCATTCCAGATTCCCACAACATAACTGTCTATCGGTAACAGTTAACAGGATTATCATGAATATTTAACCATACAACTCTCCAATTTCTCATTTTAAAGGTATTCATAATCATCCTAGAATGCTTCCAGAAAGTTAGGAAACGAATATAAAATTTCCAGTATCTAAAGAAATGGAGATGGCATCTGTGCCTCATTCCAGAGTTTTCTGTTTTGAGGTCGCTGGAATACTGTTTAGGATTTTGCTTTCCAGCAGCACTAGGGGGAATTAAACGCCAAGACTCAGCTGCTCAGAGTTCCGATTTCTCTTTGCTCAACATGGTAATTACGATCATACCATCTGTGAAGATCATAAATGAGAATTTACATAAGCATATGTATCCGTGAAATGTTCTCTATCGCCTTTAGGATCTGTGCTCTCAAGCTAGAAGACGCAAATTATTCAGAAAGTTACATGGATGCACCATTAGTCACACTATCCAATGCTGAGACTTTCTTTGTGTTTTCCGCATATCTGCTGAACTGGGTTTCCTGCAGTGTTTACGAGTGTTCGTCCTCTTAACGTATTACGAGAAGATCATGTACCTTGTTCCTTGGCTTACAATTTTCATCTCTTCTATTTATCAACTGTATATCGTGTATGTACCTACATTCTTTATAGTTTCCTTTGCATCATTTTCTATTGGCAGTTTTTCCCTCTAAATATGATTGGCACAATACCTTGATTTAGCCGGCATGTCCATCCTCTGAGCCAACATGGGCACAGACCGTTCCCATTGGATCTCATGAAAATCACATAACGGTAATCTCAACACTGAAGAAATTAATCTAAAGTACATTGGGGTATCCTACATTGGCAAAGGTATTATTTGCACTCATGGTTGCCAACATCAGTGCAATCTCACCAGTTAAATGGGATCTGCTCAAATCTACACAACACGGGATTTCGGTAATTGGTATGGCATTTTCGTGGATTTCATTGGGTTATGACTTGCATTCCGTTAGATATTCCGTGATGGTGAGGGAAATTGATCTTTATAATCTGTACCATAATCGTAAAGGTTTGAGAGAAATTCATTGAAACCTGCTTGAATGACAATATGAAATGTACAGCCCTGCAGTAAGCAGTTTTACATATTTGTTAACGTACCTTTTAAATCGCTTCAATAATTTTGACAAAAAATTGAATGCATAACTAAAAGGACAGGAACTGTTGATTAAAAATTTTTTTTTTACTTTGACAGCTTCGGCTCATTAGTTTTGACAAACCGTCCTCTATAATTCCCGGGTTTTCATGCTTTATATAACATTAAAATCCCAGAATATAAGAATATATATATATATATATATATATATATATATATGATATATTATATATATATATATATATATATATATTAATATATATATATATATATATATATATTCATATACATACATACACACCCACACATATTATATATACACACACACTATATATATATATATATATCATATACATACATAACACACACACACACATTATATAATATATATATATATATGAGTTAAGAAGGTTATTTCTTATATATTACCGCTTTACTCAAGATTACCAATGCACGAGACTTGGCTTATTTCGTTTGTGGTGGCTTTTATCACTGTTTGATTTATATATGCACATAAAAAAACAGGAACCAATACTAAACGAAAGGAAAACGACTATGGTCTCATAAGGCATTTAACCAAGTTCATGGGTACAAAATTACATTGCCAAAGCAAGGTTCTATAAAAAGGATAAGGCTGTCATTCCGGCAGGTTATTCAGCCTAAAACTCTAATAACAATTTTCTCTATTAATTTCTAATAACAATTTTCTCTGCTAATTTCACAGTTACACATCAAACTGATATAGGATTCCTACGTCTGATACTGCAAGGTTTTACTATATTCAAGGGTGTTTGATTTGAATCACATAACAATAATAAAGGAAATAGGATGAGGGTTTTCAATCTAGAAACTGAATATAAACACAAGCGAATAAACGATCTCTGTTATGACTTGCATCTGCTTCAGTAAATTACAGCCTAGAGATGGATCAATTATTTTAGTATTTCCAGAGCTGTATTTGCGTTATATTCAATCCATCACGAGGTAAATGTAGCAGATAGTCCAGCTAAGCGGAAAAACCATTATAACCAAAATTACATTCTACTGCAAGGGAACAGTCGAGAGGGGCTGAAAATGTGATATTCATAGCTTGCAAAGATAATTAAAAGTAAAGTCAAATAATTGGCAATATACGAGAAATCAAATGAAAGTTTCAGGAATAACACATAAAACGTGTAAAAACTGGTACAAATAATTCCAAAGCCCCTACTAGCGTAACGTTGAAACAAAAGTTTGTAATTCTGGATGCAAACAAAAATGATAGAAAAATTATCTGAAGTTATATTAGATTTCAGATCTAAGCACTCAACATTCTGTCAATCAAGAAACTGCAGGATTTTAGCAACCTCTTTATCGAAACAGTAACAAAAACGCTGCTCACTGAAAGAACATCTGGAGAATATTCAACTTCCCAAATTACATCAAATCGAAGCTTGGAGACGAAAATTCATCAAGACCCTACAAAAGCAACACACGCTTTCCAATGCAGTAGTTTC
>NC_087210.1:24777140-24837140 GCF_015104395.2 Macrobrachium nipponense
AGATAACATGCCGCACCTGTAGTCATTCAATTGTTTATAAACATTAGTCCAAGCTCCCTGCTTGAGACAACTACCCGACCTATAATTCAAACGGCCTACGTGATCTGTAGCGTGTCTCATTTTGATTGTGTGTGCGTATGAAAACTATGTCATTTGTATGTATGTTTCATATGTTTTCGAACTACTGTCTGTTCCTATTCATAACTTGTAACAGAGATGGTAGACAAGCCAGAACAGAGTTAGCTATCGTCATTAGAAGACCTGTACCTCTTTACCTAAGCTTTATCATGTAGAGGAAATAGGATTAGCCATCATCATTGGCAGAAGCGATGAAGCTATCGTTATTAGAAGACTTGTCAATCATATCTGATCTTCAGCATGTAAAACTTCAGAAGAATACATATATTGTTTTTATATTTCGTGTTTTCTTACAAACCTCCTCACCATGAGTTTAAAAATTTAACATCGTCGTAATAACCAACAAGATAATACCGACTTCGTAAATGATCTACAAACCCCCAGACACGTCCATTGAAGATGGAAGTGCAATACCAACCGACTTAGCGTAAGATTATCGCTAGTCTAACATTACCTCATAGGGCGCCTTATATACAAGGCACAAGCCCTAATATTGGTGGCCAGCGTCCAGACGAACTCTACAACTTCCCTACGAAGAAAACCAGAATGAGAATCATGTATCATAAGAATCAACGACGACGGAAGCAGCAGATTCTTCAAGCAACCTAGTATCATCGTTACGTGAGCGACTTCAGAAAACAATAAAAGAATAGAACTCTTCAACGACGACGAAAGCAAAAAAAAAAAAAAACAGATTCTTCAACCAACTTAGTATCATCGTTTAGTGAATAACTTCAAGAAACAAAACCGACGTGTCCTTTTCCTACGGCAACGGAAACTTCGTCTCTCATTAGAATCATTCAAGAAAACATCATTAGTGAGCGTTTCCGGCACTGACAAAGAAACCAAAACCGAATGCTGTCCTGGGCAGCATCGGTATTTTCACGGGCTCGAATCATCGAAACAACGCGCACGGGGGAGTGAAGCCAAACCAGGTCATCCATGCCGCTAAATAGAGAAGGAGAACCAAAGGCCGTGTGTCGTTATCGGAAACACCGTGACTTCCCACAAAAGCAAGCTAAGTACAATTTTTATTCATTTGGAGTAACTTGAGTGTTTCCTTTGCAGGTCGAATTTCGTTATTCCTGTGGCTGAAGTTACGAGACATTCTTAATCTTACTTTTTTACAGAAATTATCAACATCATTGAGATTTCGCTACTGCGAGTTTTTTATCTTTGAGTGTCTGTTTAAGAAGTTCTACTGAAATATCATATCATATACTATGGTTAATTTTATAATTGGGTGATTATAATCCCTTACGTAACAAATCATATTAAACAGTGAATATGCGTTTACGCAGTGGACGTCTGTATTATACAGATGCATGGATAGGGTCGTTAAGCAACCGTAGTGATTAGAAAACACACAAAAAACAAGTGGAACACCCGTACAAATCTAGATAAATTAGAGGTAACACATTTCGGGTCATGACAATAAATGCTCCTTTGCAAAGTCCCGATCGCAGTTTTAGCCTTGAGTTTTTTGAGTTATATAAAATATCGAACCTCAAATGACCAAACTTAACTTTAAAAATATGGCTGGATTGCAAGGAATAACATGTCTGTAAAAAACTTTCATCGGGCTAAATGCGCTGACCAGGATCCCTCATATTTTCAAATTTTAGCAAAGAATGAAGTACAAACAGTTAATATTGAATGCAGTAGTGATAACTTGTCTTATTAGTAATCGCTCAGTTCCTAATAGTTCGTCATTCATTGCTTTATACGTAACCAGCAACATAATGCTAAAAACACACAATACGTTGCCGATGGTAATAAAGAGAAGGATCTTAATTATTACAAAAAAAATAGAAACAGTAGCCCGTTCAGAATCAAACAAGCAACTCGGTGACTGCGTCACCTAGTCAAGCGGTCAAGGTCAGTCAAAAACTGCCGAAGTGTTCAAAGCATAGCAAATTCCATACAATAAGCGACTCTAGCAGAGTGGGGAAAAGCGATGTTGGTTCATACATACCGATATCTTTTTTGAATTAAAAGGATTTTTCCTATGAAACACACGACGTATAAACGTAATCAGAGCAGGTTTTCGTTTTTTTTTTAATACGTAAGTTATTATAAGTAGTGGTGGATAAAGCCCAACTGTACGCGCCGTAAAAATTAGAATATCTCTTGTTTATTCCTTTAGTACACGTAATATCCTGTATTTACGGACTCACCGTCTGTTGTTCGAACTTCCCTAATGAGAAGTCCGGATAAGCGAGCGTTTTTACAGATACCTCTATAGTTTATAAAAAACATTGATCTGTATCTAGTGTAATTGTAAGATTCATCTAGGGGTATACAAAATATTAACCTTACATCCTGCAAAATAAGGCGTGTTTATCAAAGGGAAATCCTATAAACCTTCAACATATTAAAATCCGTTTGAACAAAATGAGACAGTTAATCAAATAATAACTTATATAAAGGAACTATACAATTTGTCTCATAAATCGTACATTGTTCAAATGACCCAACAGAATTCTCCCACAACCGCAGTCGCACTTTGCACGCAAAATCTCGAGAAGCATGCACCCTCGAATGTCTTAGTGGTGTAAAAAGACTTTGCTGGAAATGAAATTTAATCCTTCCCGACACTCTGAAATATAACGATTTCCGCGAACAAAGCCCTAGACACGGTTGACTCGCTGCAAACACGTTAATATAGTAATCCACAAAAACCTATACATATAAATATCGCATTTCTTTTATTGTTGCTAACTTTTAATCCCGCCCAACCAGTCGTGGATGAATCTCTCTGATAATCTATCTAAAGTAATATCAGTAAAGTCATTCAAGCAGAGGTGATTCAGCAGAAATTTTTTTTTATCTTTTACCTGAATACCAGGAAGAGTTTCTCCATAGCGAGTGATCTCTGGGAAAAACGGATGTAATTTAACACAAATACGGTCTAAGGACAAACATAAAGCTATATACGTACCTTCGTATAGACTCTCACTGCAATTTCAAAATAGAGATAAATGACGAAGTTGAAATATGTTAGTAATAGGAGCCATTAGGAAATCAAATAGCCCATATAATTTTCCCTCAAAAGTCATGCCATTAAAAGATCGGACTTGGCGTATCTGCGTAGATTTTCTGTCGCTTAAACAAGGAAACGACTCCCGATAGTTTCCAGTGCCATGTAGTGACGACATCTTATCTCTGTTAGGTTAGAATAATTTTTTCACCAGCTTGGACTTACTTAAAAGCTTTTACCAGATACCATTACCTAAGTGATTGTACCTCATACTCCCGTTTTCAGCACACTCAGGGGACATTATCAATTTTTTACGTATGCCTCCGGCTTACGTTGCGCCCCAATTACAATATAGTGTTTGGAGACTTTTAGGGGATAACTACATGCCTATATGGATGATCTTGTAATCCTTTCTAATACCTTAGAAGTACATTCACATAAACTAGAGCTAGTGCTACAGAGACAAAGACAAATAATCTCAGAGTAAAATATCTAAATGTGAGTTTTTAAAAACCGAACATGTTTATCTAGGTTTTATGTGTCTAGTCAAGGTCTTAAAAGTAGTCCATGGTAAGGTGTCGGCTATTCATAACTTTCCGGTACTTATTAACGTAAAAGGGGGATACAGCACTTTTGCGCTGTAGTGGGTATTACAATCGTATGTAAATATGTAACTCTTCAATCATGACAGCTCCTTTAACAGATCTTACGAAGAAGAGCGTAGATTTATTATGGTCTGAAAAGCATCAACAGGCGTTCGATATCTTAAAAGCAAAAATTAAAAGCGGAAAAATGCCCAGCTCCAACCTAACGTTAAAAATCCCTGAGTTTTAAATAGAAAGGAATTTTTTTTTATTGCAACAGACGCCTCAGACCAAGGGGTAAGAGGGTATTACTTCAGTAATATGATAAACAGTTGTTCCCTATAGCTTTTTATTCACGTAAACTAAAGCGCCCCTCTGAAAGTAAATATGCAGTAATAGGCAAGGAAGGGCTAGGTATCTTTAACACTAGTACATTTTAAGTTCATAATCTATGGCTATCCTGATAAAGTCCTTACTGAACATGAGTCCTTTACCGAGTTTTTCAAAGGCTTTAATCACAGTCCAAAAGGAACTCGGTGACAAAAAAATGAATCATTTCAGGTTATTGGAGCCAAGATAAGATATCTACCTGGGAAAGCAAATATCATAGCTGACGCATTATCCCGCAATCCCGCACCATACAGCAAAGAACCATTAATTGGACTAAAAGATATAGAAACATCCGTGCCTATTGTTAAAACCGTATCTAAACAAGAAAATTCCTTAACCCAAGAGATCGCGAGCATTGAATATCTGGGTCGGAGCGCAGAACTGTTACAAACTGAACAAAGCAAGTGTCAACAGCGATAAGCAAAACAATAAACACCAAACAATAAACACTTCGAAACTTCGAAACGGAAACAGGGTCAGTGGCTAGGCAAAAACAATAAACACTTCGAGCAGAAACCCTAAAGCAAAAGTATATTATAGTATGTGTATCAGAATAATGTAATCAAAAATGTAATGTTCTATGTAGGTCGTGACAGAGGGAAAACCCGAAGAACACAGCGAGGACTAAACGACAGGTAGTAGTAATAATCTCTCTCATACCAATCGTCATAAAGAACTGGGTTGCATTCCGTCATCCAGGGTTGCCCTCCTATGTCACAGAAAGCCAAAATCACTGTTTTACTGGCCTACAATGCTTACAGATATAAAAAGCACATAACTGATTGTAACACGTGTCATGAAAACAAGGGACACACTAAGACACCTGTCAGTGAAGGCTATCCTGTGCCAAATCAATCCTTTGAAGAATACGTAGAATTATTAACAGAATTACGAGTCTGACAGAGGGAATAAACACTTCTTAGTGTTAATAGTTCCTTGACACGTTATATAGAATTAATAGCACTAGGAATATTTATGAGTGCTAAATCAGTAAATATGGAATTCAACACATAATAATCTGTGACTCGGGTGGTGTAAATCAATAATAATCTCCTTAACACGTTGTGTGAATTCCTTTCCATTAAGAAAACCAATAATATATTTTATCACCCAGAGTCAATCGGTTTGGTAGAATACCGGATAATTAAATAGGAAGTGTCAATGTCTTACGAGTTAACAACTCGTGATATTGGATCCGAACTGGATTATAGCGGTTCTCGCGGTTTTAAATACCTTTATCATTTATATCTTGTATCTATAGAATTGATGCCGCAAGTAGCCTTATACGGTACGCCGCTAGAACACTTTTCCCACATATTCAAGCCAACCATTAAATTTATCAAATATATATAAAAAATATATAAATAAATAAATAATAAAAAAATAAAATAAATATGGATACAAGTGGAGTCAATATAATACACTCTGTAAGAAGTCGGAAGGGTTACAAATTATAATAAAAAAGGAATCACGATAAAATCAATAAGCAAAACGTAACCATAGATTAATTAAATATCCAAATATATATGCGTATATATTTAGCAATGACATATAAGCTAAAAGTTCAAATACATATCCAAAACCTACTGACATATTGTCTGTCCCGGTGATTTATATTCGTAGTCAATGAAAAAAAAAAAAATAATAATAAAATAAAATAATAAAAATAAATAAATAAATAAATAAAATAAAATAAAAGAGATTTTAAAGTCAGGAAGTCTAGAAGTGAAAAAGTTATCTATGAAATAATCCTATATGAATCTTATACAGGGCTAATAATATATATAGAATTTGTATGGAAACCTTTTTCATATAGTTTGAATAAGGAATATTTAATTTCACATAATTACAATTATGCAGATTTCCAACATGAAACTAATATATTGTTCAATTTTGGTACTGTTTTTTTTTCAGACATTCTTTTCGTGTGGGTCGAGTATTAAAAGATAATAAATTTATCCTAAAGTCGTATTTATTACAGCAAGTAACGTAACTCTTAGCTGGCTGAGAGCAATCTCCTGCCAAGTGACGACGTCATCATTGCCGTATCAGTATTTGTTCCTTTTAACCTCAATAATCTGCTTACACAGGCTTCATCTCGCGCTTGCAAAAGCAGATTGACTGGAGAAAGGACTGCCTAGCCCGAACTTCTCATGGGCATGGCAGACGTTAGGTACAAGTGTCTATCGGTGTGCGCAATGCAACTTTAGCTAAGGAGTTGCAATCATTTTAAAAATAATAACAAAATAAGCAAATAGAATTTCTATAACAACAAAATGAATTAATTTTTCTGAACCTCATAGACATTTAGAAGTATCAAGATATATATGTGAAATATTTACTTGCAACATTAGCCTATTACAATTCAAAGTAAAACATTCATGGGGAAAAATGTTCAAAACATTTCTTGAAAAACCCAAAGTTTATTTAGAAATTAGTTACATAGTGGGTTTTTTCGTTGCATCTCCTACCTATTAATAAAAAGTTTTTAAAATTAACCTCAGAGGATGCGCGCGAGAATATTGAATATGAAACTTTTGTTAGGGCACATAGGATCAGATTTTATTCACAACTTAATTTCAGTTAGCATAGAGAAATACAGAATCATGATTAATCTTCTCTTTGACTCTTATGTTGCCTGGCAATCTTACAAATAGCTCCGTTTCACACTTCTTTGTCTAGTAACTTACTACCAGTAATATCGAATTTTCTTTGGGATTCGTATTGAATATCTGTTTATTTTTTATAATTATGGATATTTTTACAGTCCTCATAGACCTGGATAGGTTCACTCATTGTTAATGCCATGGATAAAAAAGTTTGTACAGCGGACTCTTTTGAATTCCAAAATATCAGCGAATTCCAATGTGGGTTAAGTCTGGTCTAAATGGCTCTCTCCCCTCCCCTGTATTTGGATGTCGTCTGAATTTACTTTGCCCTTGTGACAAGTATAATTTTCACTTGCAGGCTGATTAATGGAACCTGGTTACAGTATCCTGCAGTACGAGAGTTTCACATCGCAACTTCAAAAAATCGTTCGTCGCAGCGGACGACTACAGTCAAGTAACAACCGCCTACAATGTGAAAGGAATTTCATGGACTTCTTCGACCGACACCGTATCTCGTCGTTAATCTCGACCGACACCGTATCTCGTCGTTATTCTAGTTTTAATGCGGAATGCTCCGGCGGCTGTCGGAATCGACTACGAAAGGGACATACTTCCGACAATTACGACCCGAAGGATATTCAACTCTACTTTGCTGGCGAAGGACTCGTGCTGGGATGATCTATTCATCGCGAACGTAATCGTGTAGCTTAGGATGCAGAGAATAAGTATGAGCGCAATATAGAATGCTGGACCCGCCCAGGCAAATTTTCCCCTTGTTTTAACCCTGTGAAATAGGCCGTTTCATTGGGCCATAGGTGGTTGTCTGGAACTGTGTAATGGACGAAAAGTTGTTCGAACGCTAGTTAAAAGTGAAGTAGTATAACCTCGGTCATGTATCCTATATATATTTAAAAAGTATCATGTATCCTATATATAATTGATCATAATAACAGAGTCGAAATATCTTTGGCGTAGTACGTCAATAGGCAATCTCTTATATAACAAAATTGATCATAAATAACAGAATCAGAAAAATATATTCTTTGCGGTGTAACGCCAATAGGAATCTATTTAAAGTGCACATATATTAATCATAATTATATGAATCCATATACATATGTATAAACAAATCAGGTAGCCTTAGCCTATGAATCAATCTTGTGTCTTTTACCTGTACCAAATATCTGGGGGCAGTTATATGAGTTAGTATATTGATTAATGTATCAGATATATAACATTTAGCATAAAAATCAACGAATCAATCAGCATAAACATTAATAATTTTATCAATTCATATATGAAATTTTTTATCAGTTAAAATATGATTTTTATCATGTTAATCTTCATTCTATGCAATTATCAGAGTACATTAGTATTTCTGTAGCATATGTATCTTAATGAGATGAAGTGAAAAAACTGTATCATTCATATATCACGTGATCACTATTATTTACCAATATCATTGTTTTTATATTTTATTACTTGAATCAATTCATGTACACAATGAATTTTTATTTACTTATATATATATATATATATATATTCACATAGTGTCTGTATCACACTCCTATAAGTCAAATGCAAGTCAAGTTTGAGTAATATTCAGTAGTTGGTTTGGTTTGGTAGCTGACCGAGCTGATGTAAGTGTTTACATAATAAAATATGGAATGTTAGTCCTATATATAAAAGTCTAAAACTAAAGAGATCAACCAGATTGCTTGCAGGAATGTGATCAGACTAGAGACGCTAAAGATGACGTATGCAATAAGTATGTAGGCTAAGATAACATGCCGTCACCTGTAGTCATTCAATTGTTTATAAACATTAGTCCAAGCTCCCTGCTTGAGACAACTACCCGACCTATAATTCAAACGGCCTACGTGATCTGTAGCGTGTCTCATTTTGATTGTGTGTGCGTATGAAACTATGTCATTTGTATGTATGTTCATATGTTCGAACTACTGTCTGTTCCTTCATAACTTGTAACAGAGATGGTAGACAAGCAGAACAGAGTTAGCTATCGTCATTAGAAGACCTGTACCTCTTTACCTAAGCTTTATCATGTAGAGGAATAGGATTAGCCATCATCATTGGCAGAAGCGATCAAGCTATCGTTATTGGAAGACTTGTACAATCATATCTGATCTTCAGCATGTAAAACTTTAGAAGAATACATATATTTTTATATTTCGCGTTTTCTACAAGAACCTCCTCACCATGAGTTTAACACATCGTCGTAATAACCAACAAGATAATACCGACTTCGTAAATGATCTACAAACCCCCAGACACTCCATTGAAGATGGAAGTGCAATACCAACCGACTTAGCGTAAGATTATCGCTAGTCTAACATTACCTCATAGGGCGCCTTATCATACAAGGCACAAGCCCCTTAATATATTATACACACACATATCAGTATATATATATAGTTATATATATATATATATATTATATACTATAATATATATATATATATATATATAATAATATATTATTATTATATATATTATATTATTATATATATGTGTGTGTGTATATATATATATATATATATATATATATATATATATATATATATATGTATAATTATATATATATATATATAATATATATATATATATTTATTTATATATTACTTGGTTGGAGGTGGAAAACACACTCCGACAATGACACAGGGGTTTACGAAATCCCAAACCAGGACTTTGACCAATCTTACATCGGATTTACAGGATAATTACTTCCCCTGAGATTAATACAACACAAACAGTCAGTTAGGTATGGACAACAGAACTCAGCTATTTTCAACCATATAAATGAACATCACCATAGAATAAACTGGAATTTGTCACGTATAATTTATAGCAGCAACTGCCGGTACATGTGTCAAATGATTGAATCAGCCTTAATAAAAGAGAGGCAGGTAATGAACATCTCAAAAGGAGCATGGGACTCAGATGTGATCGTCAAGATTTTCATTCAACCAATACCTAAGAAGATTAAAGGAAGATTATCAGCGGGGGTGACCTAAATTGGCTTACTTGTGGATGGACCTCTTGGTATAAATACCACCTTTTCTGTAAACTTTTCTCATTCATCTACCTGAAGAGGGAGACAGCAGTCTCTGAAATATAGTAATTTTTCTCTCTATATTTTGGTGTTTTTATGGGCTCCTTTTATTAGATGGAATTCTGTTGTAACAAAACATATTTACCAGTCATATATATATATAATATATATATATATATATATATATATATATATATATATATATACAGACACATGCATACATAAAAACATAGGTACACACACACGCGAATGGAATAACTTGTGCACTAAGGGAATTATAAGTGATAAGTTCTTCAACCACTCGGCCTTCACGTACAATGTCCTGTCGAATTCAGATCTATTCTCTGAATCGATATCTGCCCGTTACCACATTGATAGCTGATGTTTAAATTAGCAACACTTGGCTAATACCTATATATTTCTTGTTTGTGTGGGTGTAACCAAGTGTGTAACTTCGATAGCTCCCACTTCTACATAAGAAGACAGAAAAAAGATCTTTTTCTTATGGTCGGGGCTTCTGTTTCAACTTCCTGTTATATTTCCAACATTATGAAGGCACAGATACACTATTATCTCAGCTGCAAACAAGCATTACATATCCGGCATGAAGCATAATATTAGAAATGCGTTGGATTATAAAAGCTTAATGACGAAATAAAATTAATATCATTTCAATGACAATAATAAAGTTAGTTATATTGTAGCAGGGTTGTGGATAAATTAAATGGATGTTCTTCTGGTGCAATGACAGTAACACAGCTGTGTAACAACCCCAGTGATGTATTTGCTAGTTCGATATTCAGTCGTAAGTAATAAATACAAAATAAAAGCATCTCGTAACAGTTAAATTGTTCAAAAGACTAAAGCTCCCTCTGCTAGATAAAACCCATTCTTTTCACTGGTTAAAATCTTCAGGAGGACGTCCAATACAATCTAGTCATTGTCTATGAAAAGAGAAACATTATGCAATCTCAGAGAGTAGAATCCAAACACATCCTAAGACGGAGGGTCACCGAAAGCACAGAACAACCTTGATGATGGATTATTACTCAAAAGGAGTGAAGTGGTTTTCGGTGGGAGCAAGGGTAAGGGAAGTGAGGAAGTGTAGTTGGCTCAACTGTATGTTGCATTATGAGAAAAGATTACTTTTTTTGATGAATGACCTGTTAATTATTCATTCTTCTTATTCGGCGTCTATTATTATCCTTGGAATATTCATTTGTTTGCTTGTCTATAATTGGTATAAAATTGTAAGGTCTTTCTCAAGAAGATAAAATAAAAGCTAATCGTCCCCCAACACTGACATGATTTGTACAGAGGATTTCGCTGAAGGTTAGTTTTCTATAGTCATGATGACTTGCATTACGGAGCGATTGTTTCGTGTCAAATTTAGCTTTTCCCAACATTCTTGCAAATCTGTCCTGTAACTCACTCACACACACTTGCCGAATTCAAACTACTCCACAGAAAGCCCGATGAAGTTTACGCTTAAAACTGTTATTAATTACGAATTATGAGATCCAGTTTTTCTGAAGGATTTTGGCGAGATGTTTACGAATTGGTCATACATTTCTGTCGAAAATAATTGTTAGCCTGTTAGTACGGCCTCACAATGAGGAACCGGAGTGACCTCAATGTCATAAGTGAAACTTATGACATGAAATCATAACTAGAGAAGCAGCTTCTACCTAACCTGACTTGGGCCTCCATAAATCAATGAAAAATTTCCTTGCCGTAATAACTTGGGCATTTGTTGACCTCTTTCTTTGTCCCTGAATGGATGTGATTTTTCTGGCCTTTCATAACCACCCGTAAAAATCACAACTTCGGCTTTCAGAAACCTTATTTTACCTTCACAATCACTAACTTCCTGAGTAATAAAACCTACATCTATCTAACTACATTGTACTTTCCTTAGCAAATTCGTAAAAATCACATAAAATAAATACAAAAACCCATGTACTTCATTAATATTTTGAATTACATAATGATGAATAACGCCTTCAGTACCTACCTATTTCCAAATGAGGTTTTTCTCCTGAATATACCTTCAATTCTCAGGACCACTCACAAATTAGTGACGTGTAAAAGGTCCTGAAAAGAAAGAAGTAAAGAAAAAGTCCACTACAATGAACAAATATATACCTTAACATATGAAATGCACGCATATACAGGTAACTGTTTATTGTTTAGCTCTTCTGGTGCTTAACGTTTACCCTAACAAGCACTTAAGTCGGGAAAATACATTTACCAATCATGGATCTACCCATCAGACTAAATTTACCCAAAGTGAAAAGTAGACCATATATACTGAACTAAATATTAAATGTCACAAATGCAGCCAATGTACCAACTCAAAATGTACCCAGTACACAAATGTACCTAAATATATATATATATATATATATATATATATATATATATATATATATATATATATAATATATATATATATGTAAGTCCTAGGGTTTATAATTAATGGATATATTGCCAAATGTGTTCTTGTTTGGGACCTTTTTGGAATGTGAAGAACAGAACCGAAGCAACGACCCGAGAAAAGCTGATAAATGATTTCTGTGGTGGCGTGATATGAAAACTGCATAGAAAGACGGGTCAACGTTCGTGCTGTAGTTATGTCAGTTCATGGGTCTTTGTTCAAAGTGCCTTTGGGAAACTAGCTGCGACCAGTAATATGAGGCGTTGTCGAAGTGTGCATTCGTATATGCATGTGCGCCTCTTCTATTCTTAATGTATCGCAAATCAAGTCTATGGGAGACTTGCATAGAGACGTCTGTGGGAGAAAGGCAAGATGCCGGGGGAGCTCTGCGAAAGTTTATTTGTATTCAGTGAGTGAAATATTCCGGCTGCATGGGTAAGTTGCATTACTTTAGCCAAAGGGGTGGCTTGTTGTCTGTTTGACATTTGTAAGAATATCTAATCTTTAAACTTTGTCTTTAAACTTATGTGTACTTACGAGTGTGTTTCTCGTGTCTTTGAAACAGACGATTCTGGCGAGGAACTATGTGTTCTGGCAAGGGGGGGACCGGGGACCTAGAGGGTCCCGATGGGAGAATAGACAATTGGTGTGACAATTACTGTTTTAGACATTTTAATGTTGGGGGTTTAACTGAATTAAGTTAGTCAGTAAAAACTCTCTTATTTGATTACTTGTTAGAATGGAGAGAAAGAGGTGGAGAGAGAGAGAGAAAGAAAAGTCGCGAGCCGTTGGTTGCTTGGAGAGAGAGAGAGAGAGAGAGAGAGAGAGAGAGAGAGAGAGAGAGAGAGAGAGAGAGAGAGATTGTGTGTCAGTTTGCCTGACGCTCGAGTTACACGTTTACCAAATAAATAACGAGATTAATATCCTGTTAACAGATTTGGTGGCAGCGGGTAACAAGCGGTATAAAAGTTTTTTTTTTAGGCCTAGGTACGCTAATGATGAGATAGGTGACCAGTTAAACGTAGAGGGGTTATGGCTTTGCGATAGTTTTCGAACGACAAAGCCTTTGTGGGATTGTGGAAAATTATTAAATTGTTAGGTTTCAGTTGCTAAGTGAAAGGGGTAGAGAAATATCCATCCATGAGGATGTGTGCTGAGGAAAGAAATTGTATTAGAGTCATCAAATTTGCCCATACCGAGACCCTCCAAGGCGTGAGTTACTCAGTCTGGTTTGTGTGTGAATGATTTTCAGGTGCTTTCTCGCTGCGGTTTGATGAGTGCGTTGTGCCGACGAGATTCGCGTGTTTTACGCAGATTCCGGGGTGGTTTTCTCTTATTTTGAAGATGTAAGTGTTACGGTGTTTTTTTTTTAATCCTGGTGGGTTTTTCGAAATAGCTCAGTGTAATGGGACTGGTTTAAAATACCACATTTTTTTTTTCTCCCATAGTAGCAGAAAGTGACATATTTTCTTTATTGGCTCGTGTTTAGAATAGACACATTCATCTTTGTTTAACATACAAGTGTGTATAAAGTGTTTTTCATGCATGCAAACTGTGCTTGTATTGCATTTTCTTGAAGACAAAGAGTGCCCACCTACTCTTGGGGGCTCAGCAAATTTCTGCTAACGAATGCAAAAGGGCATTGCTTACCGGGAGATTGGCTTGCCTCAGGGATACTGCATTGGAGGGTACTGCTACTACTACTGGTGTATACCTCAGGGGTACTCAGACACTGTTCAGGGGGGTTGTTCTATCGCTTGACTGGGGGGTGTTTCAATGCTCAGTGGGGGGAGAAACTTTTTTTTCTCAGTGTGGGTGAACTCCTTCCTTTTTTTTTCTTTGTCGGGGTGTTGAGAGACGAATTTGCCCTTGAAAAAGATTTTCCAATGCCAAGACATCAGCTGATTGATTAGTTGTTGACGGGAGATACCAGTAGAGATTTTTTTAGAAAAGAGATTTTCTTTCTCGTGAATGAAGAGAAAAGTAAATAACATGCATGGGATGTGGTGTATGTTTTCCTTATTCTTTGGAAGACACAAATATAATGGGGACACACAGATTATTATTATTTTTTATTGTGTTGGAGTGATTAGTTAAAATGCCGGTGATTGGTGTTGCATCTGGTGTTGATTTTGGGTGTGGCAATGGTGATGTATACTGTGGGGTTTGGCAATACTGGTGTATGCTATTTCAATTACACCCTTACTTGAGATCTTTGCAAGAGAATTATTACTATGGAGAATTACTATTATTATCAATAATTGTTATTGTTTTTATAGATAATTTATGGGAGGGTTATTTAAGTATAATCGTCAATACGGGAGACTTGTTTTACGAGAGATTTGAGATATTTCATGGGAGATTATTTTATGATTATTACAGATAATTATATCATGGAGAATTATTACCATGAATTATTGGGAGAAATCTTGGGGTTAATTATTTGTTGAGTTTTTGTAACTTTGGATAATATTTCAGTAATTCATGAGTGATGAGTTTTGCTGAATCCTGATGAATCTGGCTGAATCTTGGTGAATTTTGTGCTGAACTTTTGGGTGAATGGACAAGTATTAACATTGGTGATGTTTTTTTCATACTAATACTAGTGATTTTGATGATAGCAATTTTGGTGGTTTTGCTGATAATGGTACTTCTGATACTGATTTTTTTTTATATATACTAATACGTGGGTGCTGTAATGCTATCAAGGGTGGTGAAATCTTTTTTGAATTTGGGAGGAACTAACAACACATTTTTTTTTTCTTTTTATGAGTTCAGCAGATAATTGCTTGACATACGTGAGTTACGGGAGATAGTTAACAATACCGTTAATTTTTATTTTCTCCTTTTTTGGAGGTTAGCCATCGCTGACACAAGTTTTTTTATCATGGGTGAATTTGAATTTATTTTTTCTCTCCAGTTGGTGTGAATATTTTTTTTAATGTCTCAGTTCGTGACTTAGAGTCATTGTTCGGGAATGTGTTTGTGTTTTCAGCTATATGATGCTGCACACAGAGATTTATGGGAGAATTTTTTGCATTTGTTTGAATGCATACGTAATGGCACTGCATTTTTTTTTCTGGATATTTGTGTTCCAGAAATTGTGAGTTTTCTTGCACAGTACATTTGTATTTGTGACAACTTTGCCAGAGATAGGAAACTTGGCTAAGTTTCTAGTGGCCTATGTCGTAGTGCATATGGAGAAGTCTTTGCTTAGACACTTTGTATTTGGAGTTTTGTTATAATGAGTTGTGGCACATTGGTGATTTTTTCTAGAATTTCCTGGACAGTTTTATTTGCCGAGTTTTTGCCCTTTTTCAGCAATTATGCTAAGGAGAGAGTTTATAATTTTTTACTATAACATTGAGTTATTCTCTTGAGAATTGGAGATATATTATTTTGGAGTTATAATTTGAGATATAATATGTTGGAGATATATTTTTGGCCATTTAATATTTGCCTATGTGGTGAGAGCTATGTTTAGTTCAATTATTTTGCAGCCATCTTTGTTGCAAATGGAGACACATTTTTGGAGATATATGGGGCAATATTTGTGAGTGTGTGAGTAAGATGCTTTGAGTGCACATTTTTTTTTAGATATATTTTTTTGGAGCCTTGTTTTATTCCACATGGAGTTATTGGTGAAATAGAGGTAAATATCTTTTTTATTTGCCGAAATAGAGGTGATTATTTTTTATTCCTGGAGTGGTGGTTTTTTTTTATTAACATGTGGCTATGGGGGTTGGTTATTAACCAAATGGAGGAAATATTTTTATCACCGGAGTGGTGTTATTATTAATATGGTGTCTCATATTTAATATATGGAGGTAGAATTAATCTTTGGCGGGTGACCCTTTTTTGTGGTTATGGAGTTTTTTTTCTCGAGCAAGAGAAGATTTCTGTGGTTCTTTCATGACTATTTGGAGGCGAGTGGCATTACTGCATTGTGGTCCTATGGAGATGTGTGCATTTTTTATGTTCACAAGTGTATTATTTTTGGAGGCATATAATTGGGCAGTGTCACATGAGAGAATACGTTTTCGAGACAAATCTTTGAACATATTAGTCATATCCGGGAGTTAATTTTGTGAAATGAGCTTACTTCATGTCAGTTAGACCTTTTTCTATAAAATCATGAGTTTCCAAAATTGTGTGTCTGACTAGACATTTTTTATGCTGCAGCCAAGCATACATGTCCGCAGGTGGATTTTTCTGCTGACAAGCACTGTGCTGGTTCCTTTTCCTCTGGTGGTGATTGCTCAGAGTTTTTGCAATATCTGGAAATGTTGACAATAGCATTTCACGAAAGCGCATGTGTGAGAGTTTGCTTTCTGTCCGTGTCGGTCGATGAAAGTTGCGATGGCAAATTCCGTAGCTATTCATGGGGCATTTCTTGGGAAAAATGCGGGGGGTTATGCATATTATACATATATTATGTTTTTTGTGATGGGGGAAATTTACTTGTGATTATCTTTTTTTTATTCTTCTTCCTTTTCCTATGAGAGATGTAATTGGGATTTAGCTTTAAATAGCATTTCTTTTTGGACGGGAGATGTAATTTATCGGGGTTGTTAGTTACGTAAATGGGAGTTTGACATTAAGTCTCATTGTAATTAATTATATGAGCAGTAAAGGGGTTTTGCTATTAAAAATTGGAGATTTTTGCTGATTTTGTGAATTGCTGTAATATCAGAGCTTGAGAGAATATTTTTGGGTCTGGGCGTGTAACTTGATTTTTTTTCCCCTTGGGTTCATTGTCTTTTTTTTCCTTTTTTTTATTTATGAGAACATTCGAGTTTGAAATGTGAGTGAAGAAGTCCATGGAGTTGCTGTGAGTTTTGGATTGTGTGTGTGTGCTGATGTCTGAGTTTGGAGAATTGAGTTGGAGAACTTGATATTTTTTTTTTCTCTTTGCGAGTTGTGATGATGACTTATGATTTAGTTGTCATATTAAATGTAGTTAATTAGGAGACATTCAGTTAGTATTTCTGACTTTTTGAGAATGTTTGATAGAAGTAGTTGTCTGGGGTTAATTCTTTTTTGATTGACCGATGACTTGACTGACATACTAACACACCATAAAAGTCGTTCCCCAACGCTAGCAAGACGTCCACCAGCCGTGCAGTGTTTTGCTGTCGTTTTGCCCATGGTGATTACGAGAGTTCTACAGTGTTCAACAGCGCTTTTGGGGATCTGCAGAAGCCGTTAGAAGCCTTCTACAATGAGGGAGGCATCCCGTCTTCCTACATCATGTTTCAGTCTGTTCAGGAAGTTGCAGACAAAGAGGGATATTCAAGAATCCAAGATGAGAGAAAATTCTAGTGTTATTTGAGATGAAGCGTGACAGACTTTATTTTATAATGCCAGAGATGGGCAGTTATTATTTATATTTTATTTTAAGCCAGCCAATGTTTTATATTATTAAGCTGTTTTGTTCAACCTTTTGCTAGGCGGGAGCTAGCAATTGTGCGAGGCCGAGCTATGTAAGCCCTAGGGTTATAATTAATGATATATTGCCAATATGTTCGTTGTGACCTTTTTGGAATGTGGAGAACAGAGCCGAAGCATCGACCCGAGAAAAGCTGATAAATGATTTCTGTGGTAGCGTGATATGAAAACTGCATAGAAAGACGGGTCAACGTTTATCCTGTAGTTATGTCAGTTCATGGGTCTTTGTTCAAAGTGCCTTTGGGAAACTGGCTGCGACCAGTAATATGAGGCGTTGTCGAAGTGTGCATTCGTATGTGCGTGTGCGCCTCTTCTATTCTTAATGTATCACTAACCAAGTCTATGGGAGACTTGCATAGAGACGTCTGTGGGAGAAAGGCAAGATGCCGGGGGAGCTCTGCGAAAGTTTATTTGTATTCAGTGAGTGAAATATTCCGGCTGCATGGGTGAGTTGCATTACTTTAGCCAAAGGGGTGGCTTGTTGTCTGTTTGACATTTCTAAGAATATCTAATCTTTAACTTTGTCTTTAAACTTATGTGTACTTATGAGTGTGTTTATCGTGTGTTTGAAACAGACGATTCTGGCGAGGAACTATGTGTTCTGTCAAGGGGGGGACCGGGGACCTAGAGGGTCCCGATGGGAGAATAGACAATTGGTGTGACAATTACTGTTTTAGACATTTTAATGTTGGGGGTTTAACTGAGTTAAGTTAGTCAGTAAGACTTGGATCATTATCTTTCCGTTATTAAATAAATGTATTTTTGTAATACAACTCTCTCATTTGATTACCTGTTAGAATGGAGAGAAAGAGGTTGAGAGAGAGAGAGAAAGAAAAGTCGCAAGCTGCTGGTCGCTTAGAGAGAGAGAGAGAGAGAGAGAGAGAGAGATTGTGTGTCGGTTTGCCTGACGCTCCGAGTTACATGTTTACCAAATAAATAACGAGATTAATATCCCATTAACACACACACACACACACACACACACACACATATATATATATATATATATATATATATATATATTATATATAAATATATATATATATATATTTATATATATATATATATATATATATATATATATATATAAAATCAAATCGAGGAAGAAAGTAATTGGGGAAAGTCCATCCCAAGACCTAGATAATACCTTAATTTTCCCTGAGAAAAGACTAACATAACCAATTGACCACAAGACCTCAGTGAGTCTGAATACACAGTAAAAAAAAATCCACCAGCAGATACAGTCCGATTGGATATAAAGTAAAAAGTACAAAACCGTTGTTTGTGCTGACCCCCCCTCTCGTTAGTCAACAGAAACAGTAAAGGAAATATCGATTGTTCTTACAGTTGCTTTGCAAAATGATTTTTCCATTTCTGTACAACAGCAGCAAAAGTCTCTATTGATGGTGCCTATTCAGAATGTAATGGTTTTTTTATTGAGAAGATAACACGATTGTGTTAGAAAGCTTAGTACGTCCAGAACCTCGTTTTTTGGAATGAGTTTCATTTGCTAAAGTTTTGCAGTGTGACGCACCCTTAGTCATCTGTACATGGAATAAACATGTCTTATGGAATATGATGAAAAAAAGTTAATCTTCCTGTGATTTTGCTGAAGATATAAGCAGAAGTGCTCGAAGATATGAATATTTCCTGGCCATTTTTTTTCTTTTTTTTTTAATAAAAGGAGTGATTACAATAGAGCTATGATGAGTGAAAATGGGTGCAATGTAATAAGGATATGGAAGGTATATAGTATATCAGAAAGTTGAGATGAAGGTGAAAAATCATATATAGGTACTTTATTTGAATTTTTTTTCTTTATTTACAAAATGGCGAAACAGAAAAATTACATGGTACTTGAGACACACTACAATAAAGGAATGTTAGGAATGGCTACATACGAATACTGATAATCTGTATGATGTTAAATTATGTCTTTTTAAGTTGTTATATATAAGGCATTAAGGCGTTCATATCAAACAGAACGAGAAAAATCAACCATTTTTCGTGATTTTGGGATAAATCAAAACCTCAAAGCAACAAACAAATACCCACAGTGTCACGTTCTTGTCAAATATATGAAAGTCTGATCCTTTCTTTTCTTAATCTCCTAAACGCACCACAGTCGTATGAAATAAAAATTAGTGAAATAACAGAGTTAGAATCGAAAATTCCTGGAAGGTTTATCTCATTACTTGTCGAAGAGTTTTGTTACCTGCAGTAAACTGTCACGAAGTAAAATGTCTTTCATAAAAACGCAAAACGGTGTATACCACTCTTACCTCGGTTATCACCAAATTATTCATGCATTCTGTGATACTTCAGTACTGCGTTGCCCTTTAAATCCCGTCGCCATACTCCCCTATAATAACGAAGACAAAGAGACAGAGTAAAAATGACTTATACCATTACAAGTAACAACATAAAGCTTCATTTCATTCGACGGACATAAAGGCTGCTAATTGGGGTAAACAATGAAGTGGGCAGAGGTTCTGTTAATTAATCGTAAATCGTGAAAAGTAACTTTTGTCTGAGCAACATTGGTTTCACGAGCATTCGGTGGCTAACTTCTTATCCCAATTGTATTGTAATAAAAATAGGTTTTGACACAGTCATTAATTAACTGTGTGGATATACATATATATATATATATATATATATATATATATATATATATATATATATATATATAAATCAAATAAACTACTAATAAGATGTAGTTCTAACGCTTTGGATAAGGGTTATATAAACTATGGCAAGCACTATAGTTAATAGTAAACTATAATTAGATTGAACACAGTTAAGAGAGAAGAGTGACAGAAGAGAATTATTAATACTGATGTAACATTGGATTAAAAGCGCTGTAATATAGACCGTTCGTTTACTACATTACAGCACGAAAGAGAAATGCCACAAAACCAACGATGATGATAAAAAAAAAAAATTTTACATTAAACAAACGGATTATAAAGTTAAAATAGTTTAAGACACCTAACAGGAGGTGAAATACTTCGAATTCTTTCAATTCAAAATAAAATCACAACTAAGATCTCAATATAAATCCGCTATAACAAGACATATCGAAACCAGCGAGGGAGGCTCATACTTTGCCAGTCCGGAAATTCGAATTCCATTATGGATAACTTGAAGGACGCTTTTCTGGAAGTTCGAGATATTCCAATATGCCCTTCAGGAGACAACACGTAAACTCAGAAGGGCGAGAGTTGAAAACACCCTCAGGCTCTCACACAGGAGGAATCGTACTCTGTCAGCGGCGACCTGGATTAGGACTCAAAGGGCTCTGACACGCGATCCATCTGGCAGGAATAGCAGCACAATCTAACATCGCCAGAATTGAGGGAGGAACGGTGGGAATGGCGAAGGCGGGAGAGGATGAGTGGCAAACATGTAGAAGGAGTTGGTGTAGATGAATTAATGTGAAAAATTGCATACAGTTTTCAATCAGCTAACAGTTTATTTCTAAATTTGAAAGGCGTTTGAGCGAAATTTTCATTATTTAATAAGCTCTATTATAGATGCACCAGCTCTCCATCGGCGTTTACAAGACAGGGTAGTCTCCAGTGTAAAAAATACTTTATAATCACTGTAATGCTAAGTTCAGAAACGTCGACTTTATTACGTTACTAATTTGAGAAGACATGCGTATTCTGATCACTGTCCGGTGTTCATCGTTCATTTAAATAAGTCACCACTGCGCAAAATTAAAATAGACAAGGGCTCCCCAAAATGAAATACCTTTAAAAACAAACATTCAATCTGTATGAAAACGCCTGACTACTTTATTCTGCAGGAGTCTAAAATTTATATATACTAGCAGACCAACCCGGCACTGTTCAGGTAATCTCTGAATGACAACCGATAAACTCTCTCTCTGTCTCGTCGGCCCGGCACAGCCCAGGTAACCTCTGATGACAATTGATAAACTCTCTATCTCTCCTGTTAGGATTGTTGCTTTAGTTACATTGCCCAACATTTTTGACACTACATTTCACCACTTCTCGCCCCCCTTTCCTATTGGGGCTGAACTTGGACTTGAAGGGCATCAGAAGTGTCTCTATTCATCTCAGCGACCTTGAAAACTAAGAAATAGACACTGATATCGTTTTTCAATTATTTCTACATGTTGCCCCTTCCTACCACTTTCTCACCCCCTCCCTATAGGGCATCAAGAGTAGTATCACTATTCATCTCGGCAACCTCAAAAACTATGGATTGGACATTACTACCTGTTGTTTTCGGTTATTTTTACGTCACCCCCTCCTACCCCTTATAACACACCTTCCTATCAGGACTAAATTTGGACTTGAAGAGCATTGAGAATGTCATTACTCTTCTTAGTGTCCTCGAAACTGCAAATTATTAGACACTACTATCTGTCGTTTTCAGTTATTTTTACATGTCACCCCATTCCCACCCCCTCCCTATTAGAGATGAACTTGGACTTGAAGTGCGTTGGGAGTGGTGTCACTATTCATCTCAACGACCTCAAATACTATGGATTAGACTAATATCTATAGTTGTCAATTATTTTTACATGTCACCCCCTTTCCATTCCCATTTCCCATCAGGGCTGAAATTGGACTTAAAGGACCCTCTGCTCACCCGCCCTCCCCATTGGACATCGGGAGTGTCGCTATTCTTCTCACCAACCTCTAAAACTTTGACTCAACCAATTTTCCGATTTTAATACTGTTTTCAACATGGCCTTTACCGGTTTGATATTGACACATATTTAAAATCTCATCAATATCAATCAAGAAATGTGGATTTATATAGCGTTAATACAGACAAACAAACAAAAGACATTTTTTCGTATATACCTATATATATATATATATATATATATATATATATATATATATATATATATATATATATATATATATATATATATATACATATATATATATATATATATATATATATATATATATGTACCATACATACATATATATATATATATATATATATATATATATATGTATATGTGTGTGTGTGTGTGTGTGTGTGTGTGTGTGTGTGTGTGTGTATGGTTAGGAGGAACCATCTTATCTTTTAAAACCTGAGACAAATAAAAATTTCCATTCATGTATTCTCGAGATCAGGATTTATTTTCACAGTCGAAGTTGTTTTGAATTATAATCATAAGATCTAAAACCTATTTTTTGTTTCCCCAATTATAGTTTACTTTTAAATGTATTAACTAGTGAAACCTTAAACCACCCACTAGCTTACTTGTACTATTATCTCATGCTAATTATGCGAAAGCGAAAGGTGCTATCTTATGTTAAAAAAATTAAATTTTCAATAAAATTTTTCTTACATACTTAAAAAGGAAAACTTCCATATTGTTGGGAAATCTTGGAAGAGTTTAATTTTCAAGTAAAATATCGTGAGCTTTACGTTTCAGTTACCCTAAAAATGAGTATAGCGAAATGAAGAAAAAAAAAGGGGATTGAAATTAAGTAAGCAATCACACGTCGGAATCACAGCCTTTAGCTTCAACTGTTCAGCATCACACGAATGCAATAAAAGCCTCCACACATAGTACCATCATAGTAATGACAAGGTCCTTCCTCGTCGTTTTCTTTCAGGAAGGCGGCTGTGCGACCGTTTCCAGAAAGTAATTACCTCCTCCGGAAGAAAGCCCATTTCTGCACCCTGTAAGGCGATTCCTCCATCTCTCTGTCTGTCAAAGATAATCCCAGGACGGGAGGAAATAACCCAGGTGTCTCGTTCTTTTATAAGAACAACAGACGCTCCATTGTCTGCAGTTTTTGTACACGACAAAGCTACAGAACCACCTCTGTATGAGCGATTCTCTGTAGAAGCATTAACGTACACCAATTTAGGTAAGAGAATATTGCAAATGTAGTAAACAATTGTAAGTACCAGTGAGTCTTGTTTTGCATCTAAACACTGGTAACCGAGTCGCTACTAATTTCAGTGCGATGGAATTAATAAATAAATGTCAATAGATTAGCCTCTCATCTGAAAAGAAAAAAAAAACGATATTGACTTGGTTTGTAATCTAAAATCTACTTCCTTGTTTTATATCACTGTAAAATAAAACAACAATGAAATTGCATCTTTTTACACTTTGGTTATCGAAGTATATTTGTAAAATCTATCCAAGGCCTTGGAAATAGCATAAGATGAGACAAAAAGATTTTAAGATGTTACAAACGTTACAATGGTCATTATAGTAAATTCCTCAACATTGTTAGTCGTTAACAACACCTCAAGAGTTTGCAACTCTGCTGATTTCTGTAGGCAAGTGTTTGTAATAGTTGATCTAAGCTTTGGGCTCGAGCATCTATAACTTATAGTAGAGTTATTAGTAAATTACAATATATTGGAATATTATTCTTAATAACAAGTGTACGATTTTACTGACAAGTCAAGTGTCACGATAAAATAAAATGAGGAATGAAGCAAACGCTTTTCAAAATCTTCAGAGTAATAGAAATAAACGCCGTACAGAAAAGGACAGTTAAATCTCCTTCGAACATCTTGTGCATAGATTAGTATTTTCATTTGTAAACTAAATTAATTTCAGTTTTAAGTGATTTCTAGAGATCATATTTTTACAGATTGTTATTAAAATAGACTGGATCAATCAATTACAGGAGAGGTTTCACTTATATGTAAAAAAAAAAAAAAATCATCTGCACATTTAGTTCCCCACTCGATGGGCCCAAAAGAAACGCAGTCCATATATAGGATATTAATAGCACTTACAGCAAAGGCGAAAGAACTTGCACTTCGCAGTTTCACTTTTATTTTGACCTTGAGCTTTGTTATTGTTTGTTTGTTTGTCTGGTGTTTTTACGTTGCATGGAACCAGTGGTTATTCAGCAACGGGACCAGCGGCTTTACGCGACTTCCGAACCACGTCGAGAGTGAACTTCTATCAACAGAAATACACATCTCTCACCCATCAATGGAATGCCTGAGAATCGAACTCGTGGCCATCGAGGTGGCAGGCAGCTTTTTATTTTATATCGCGGTTCACTTGCTTGATAGAAGCTCTATTATATTATATTAATTATATGACATCACATATTATATTATTATCAAGTTATAAATATCAGGCCACACGAGAAAAATGAGTCGTGGGTTATCAATTATCTAGAGTTGCATATGATATCCCTCAAGAACTCTGATTGAATTTACATGGAAAAAGGCATCAAGCCATATTCCAAGAATAAACATAAAGGTTACACAGTCGCGCTGAAAACTAATGTTGACATGAATGACAGTTAATGATTTATTTTTGGTTTTCTAATAGATTCTCCTGAACAAAGCTGAAGAAACCATTCACCTGGGATCGACTACACCCCATCCTGCAAATTCTAATGGAAAAGGAAGACAAAGTAAATTCAATACAAAAAAGAAATTCCATTTTACAATACCAACAGTGCCAGAAAGAGCAGGTAAAGAGAACAAAGAAATCAGATACTTCAGCCAGATAGACACGAAAGGATACCTATAAAAAGTAATTGTATGCAAACGCAGAGATAAAAGGTGAGATATAAAGAAGAAAACAGATGGGGATTGAATTAAAGAAGTGCGGGAATCTTTGATAAGATTGGAAGGGGATCAGTGTCTTTTTCTGAAAAGATAATGAACTAGTACAGAGAGAGAGAGAGAGAGAGAGAGAGAGAGAGAGAGAGAGAGAGAGAGAGAGAGAGAGAGAGCAGACGATGTCAATGAAACATTTCACCTTCATCTGCCATGACAGGTAGATATCAATATTTGACACCGACATTACTCTGAGTCAGTTGTTATTAAATATAAACACTGCAGCGAGCGAGATGTAAAAAAAAACTTTTTATTTATTGAGCATAAAAACTTTTTTTTTTAATGTCAAAATAGTTACAACAGACAAGAAAGAAGATTATTTGAATCATAAGTTTTCGAAGAACTAACAAGAAAAGGTGTTTCTACCGTTCGCTCCAAAGATAAATGTTTCATCCTCAGAACTTGAATAAAATGTACTACGAAAAGGAATCGGAAAACCAGATATCACCTGTAACTATTATATTTTCTGATATATAGTTAAAAAATTGCTGAGAATTTGGTATTTAGATATACCTGCGACCTGTGAAATTTGGCCACGCCTAGAAATACAAAGGGAGACTGCTTAGCAAACTGTAATGTATCTGCCTACAATGTTTACAGTACTGCGGGAAAAAATACAGGTTTTGGTCGCTAAACTGGGCTCTATTCCGGAAACACAATCACTAACCCTTTGAGTGCTTACCAAATTGTTTGAAGTACGTGGTAATAATTATAATAATTAACGAAATCAAGAAAAAAGTATCACTCATTGATGTCGTAATACCATGGGACACGAGAGTAGATGAGAAAGAAAGAGAAAAAATTGACAAGTATTAAGGCCTGAAAATAGTAATGCCAGTGGAAATTGTAGTTATAATCATAGGAACACTACGAAAGATCCCAAGATCCCTGAAAAGGAACCTGGAAACACTAGGTGCCGATGCTCCACGACTCATGCAGAAGAGTGTGCTACTAGAAACATTGATGGACTCCTAAAGGAGGCAGATGCAATCCGGAACCCCACACTATAAAAACCACCCAGTCGAATAGGATGGCTGTGATATTATTATAAATACTACTACTACTACTTCAACCACTATACTACTACTTACCTACTACTACTACTACTATATATACTACTACTACTACTATACTACTACTACTACTACTAATAATAATAATAATAATAATAATAATAATAATAATATAATAATAATAATTTACCAAGGACCTTGAAAACTAGGCCAAGCTAAAAATACTTGCGAGAATTACATAAAAACTCCAAAATTTTCTGAAAATTCAAGATAATAAATTTTTGGGCATTAATCTGATCTGTGACACGGAGCTTAGGTCAAGATCAAGAATTACTTGAAATAATATCTTAGAAACAATTTCGAGTTATTGTGACAGCTGCTCCAATCATAATAGTTTCTGATATCTTCAGAAAAACAATTCTTAATTTTTGGCTTACAAGTTAACTTATGACTATCAACAAAAGCTAAGTAAAAATACTTGGCGAAAAAAAATCAAAAGCCACAAGATGAGAAATTTTATCATAATCAGACAACAGACATTGATGGGACTCATTAATAATATTGAAAAATATAATAGTATTGAAAAATATTATAAAAAAAACTTAGGTCCTGTCCTAGCAGTCTTTAGTACAGCTTATACGAACAACTGAGAAAATATAACAAAATTAATACAAGTTGATGTGGCAGTGCCGGGTGAACGATAGTGGTGCTTTTCTACGTTTTCATTGTTGTTATTATTTCTTATTAGCATCTTCTTATGGAAGAAACAGGAAAAGTAATCGGTTCACAAAAAAATCACAATTATATTTCCCCTCGGGTGTAAGTTATTCCTATGTTATAGTGAATTCGATATTAAAAATCTGTGGTTTAATGTTTTTAATAAAAAAAAATGTCACGTGTGTTTAGGTGTCATGTATTTATAAATGAATATAAATATAAATATATATATATATATATATATATATATATATATATATATATATTTATTTATATAGATATATATATATATATATATATATATATATATATATTACATGTATATATGTGTAATATATATATATATATATATACTATATATATATATATATATATATAAATATATATATATATATATAATTAGAGCGGTATTTCTTCCCTTAGTTCACCTTCGAATAAAACGACAGAAAGTGATTTTCAAATTTTTTATCCAACATCAAAATGTTGGAAAATAAGGATGGCAATTCTTCTCTTGACTTATTATGTTTTTATCTATACTGATTCGAAAGCTAACTGCTAGAAGAAATCTTGCAAATATGATTCACTGCCACATATGTAGGAGCAGGAGTAACATGTTCAAGTTTCTCTTGGTGCAATTCAGAAATAGAAAACAATTCTCTTTCTGAAAAAATTGTTATGAAGAAGAGGTTGTAAAATGTATACGCATTGAGATTTATGGGTATACAAGAATTTTTAGTCGTTACTATTAGTGTGAACGTATCACATTTCTTAAAGGTGATGTGGTAAAAGCAAAGTGCTCAAATAAATCCTATTTTCCCACCGAGATAGTAATGACAGCAGTAGCACCAGAACTGTAGAAGAAGAAGCAGTGAAGGTAACGTAAAACAACGCAAAAAGTCAAATAAAAACACAATCTCCCGGTGGCGACACACAAACGCTCCAACACTCTCTTGAGAGGATCGGCTTAAAAGCTCTTCAGGAATCTTTCGGCAAATACATCAACACCAACTGTGAACTAAAGCGTCGTCATTTATTTCGTCATCAAGGGGTAAAGCTGGAGTTCTCTGGTAAAAAAAAACTTTCACAGCTCTCGCGATAGGAATGGTATTCCCTTGACAATGAGATGGAAAATGAATCAAAGAGATCTTCGACCTTACATGGGTCGTAGAAGGTTGAGACCAATTTCACATCTCCGAAGGGAGAAGAGAATGCAAAATTAAATGAGGAAGAAGGTGGCTGAGGTGAATAGAATGAACAAACACACAAACTTAATTCCATGACATTCCACAGTCATTCGGTAATGTTAAATATTGAACCAAACAAAAACTTCTTTCAGGTATCTTCTGAAGATGGAAAAAGAAACCCACAATATTACCGAGTGTAACTTGTTTACTTCTAAGTATTTACTTAGTATTTTACTCAACACTCGAGTACTTTCAGGCCCTGACCCAGTCTGACAACCTACACATCTCTTGAGAAAGGGACACAGATACGGCCTGAAAGTAATCAAGCGTTGAGTAAAATATCATGTAAATACCTACAAGTAAACAAGTTATACTCAGTAATTTTGTGGGTTTCTTTTTCCAGTGTTAAATATGTTGAACATTATTCGCGACTGGGAGCAAATCAAGTCGAATATTTTATCTAACAGACCTTATTCCTCGAAGTTCAGTTGCTGCATGAGAAAAAAAAATGTACACATAAGGTAGGGTGTGGTTTAGGTTACATACCGGGGCGCGGATGAGGAATATTTGTTCAGAGAGGGAACAAGCTTCATGATCGCTAAAGAATCAAGAATAGGGAAGTGGTGTTTGTGTTGGCTGGTTAGTATAATCTTAAAATCATTACGGTTTATTTTACTCTTGCATAGTTTTATACGATTTCCGATATTTGATGTCTCAGATTGGACAGCTTTCACCCAAGACGAAAACTAACTTGAATATGTGCGTCATCTGACTTTAAGCAGTCGGCGCCTGTTTCCCACGTATGTCTGACAATGGCATTGACGGCAAGTCAATAAATTAAAAAAACACCGGGCTGCATTAAAGGGGACAGTTTTTCTTTGTGACGAAACATACGACCAATAGTCAGTCCTTGGGCCCTTACATGTGAACTTCATGTCAACTGCGGGAAAATAGTTCGTTAAAATCCTTTTTTAGATTGGGTACGCAAGGTGTAATGTATGAATGGAAAACTTTTACAGTATGCTAACTTATGTGCGAAGCTAAAAAGGACTTTCACGAATTATTTTTTCGCAGCAGTTGACGTGAAGCTCATATATAAGAACCCAAGAACTATTATTGGTATGTTTCGTCACGAAGAAAAACTATATAAGAGAGCAATGGAAACAAAAGGGTAAGGTCTGCTGATTCGCACCCAGTCTCTAGAGATGAGACTGCTATTCCCAGTTCTTTACCCTAACTCCAGTCGAGAATGGTTCCCACTGACAGTTTGGATGACTAATGGACAGGATCGAAACACTGGCGATGTTATAAAGAATTTTTAAAGATTTTTGCGCTGATGTTCTTTTCCCTGTACGGAATTATATTCTTAAAAAATAGTTGATATTTAGAATCGCATATACATTCATACATACAACATCTGTTCTAGCGTCTTACGTAGTATATTATTTACCATACGCGTAACAACTGTGCTATCTGCTGAAAATTAACATTCTCTCTCTCTCTCTCTCTCTCTCTCTCTCTCTCTCTCTCTCTCTCTCTCTCTGTGATGTGATGAAACAGACCATGGTCATATTATATTTGAAATACCTATCCCGTTTCTTACGATACGCAATGTCAAACACGGGAATTCCGAAAAGATGCAACGGAACATTTGACCTGGAGGAATATAAAGTATTACGTTGGGTTTAAAACAAGTTTCAACCCCACCACTATGCGTACCTATCACGGACTTTTGATGCAACGATACTGCCAACACCACTAAATCTTCTAATCGATAATAAGAGAGTGACGTAGAAATCATGAAGAGCTTTCTAGTAAATTTCTTTATTTGTAACGGCATTCCCTCACGTGCAAACACTTTTTTTAAAGAATTCGCAAAAACCACAAGATAATAGAATTTATGTAATGAAAAGAAACTAACTCAAAATTCCAGAGCCGTCAGTGACATGTTTGGCAGGTCGAGGCATTCTACATACTCAATAATCCACTGGCCTTCAGTTCTCGAGATGCTGACAACACCGTCTACATCCCCCACAGGAGAGATGAAAAGATTATGTTGGTTATGCACCCAATACCTTTCATCGTCCCCACGAAAGAGTGAATAATCAGTTGAAGGACATTAAGTTCACACATCTTGAGGGTAAATAGAGGAAAATGGGGAGTAAATGGAAAGATGGATTTCACAGATTCGAACAAAATGTGACTTCACCATCTGGAAATGGTATTTTGTGTTATTATATCGTAAGGAGATTTTAATAGGATTAAATTAATAACATCACTTAATTAAACACGATGATTACTATTCCAAATTTTTACCAAAGAAAGCTTGAGTTATATAATGAAAATATTAATGCAAGGTCTTCTCATTTTGTATGGCATAATCTGCTATCACATTTTACCTATAAATCAAAACTCCCATAGGCGATATATGGTTCTTGACTATACTATTCTCATTTTCCTTCCATGAGCTGGAATCGAAATTTTAATCAAAACCTGTTATACAAAAATTCAATTCCAAAATATAATGGTTTAAAATTTATCGTCACGGAATTTGCATGTCCAAAAGCCTAATTAATAGCATCATTGCCATATATTATATAGATAATAAAAATTAACATGAGAAACAACATGTGAAGTTTATCATGGATAAGAGCTAGGAATTGATCAGTTATTCTCAGAAATGTTCTGGTATAAGGTTTATCGTAAAATGCACAACGTAAATACAGATTGAATTCAAATTCATCTCCTTAACGGATAAAGAATCCACATGGTAATTATGTGAAATCAATATTATGAAATATGGCAAAAAAACTGAGCAGTTCTTAAAAAAGGAATCATGTTTCGTGGTAGAGTGGAATAGCTGATTGATTGGTAGGCAGAGGAAAAGAGAGCATTCTGCTTCGCTCTGAAGCAGAGACGAGCTTCGTGACCTGCATGAAAATTTTCGGAAGATCGAGAAAGGGTCGTGGAAAATCCTTTTTTTCACAAGTCTCTTAAATTCACTTCGCTCACAGCAACACAACCATGGTAGAAAAAATAATGATAATAATGAAACATAATCAATTCTACTATCGATCTCCACCAGACATCTACCTTTCATCACATAAACCTCATCAAATCAATTTGTTGATAATGACGAGACTTACTTGAACTGTATATTACAGATCCAAGGTTAGCACTAATAATATAATGGCAATGAAACAAAAATGAATGATTTCATTATAATGTGATGTATCAAATACATGTAATTGATGAAAATATTTCCCAATTCAGAACTGTACACGTATACACTGCACATTTAATGAAAACGTATGTATCAAAACGGATATGCAGATAAGCATGGCTAAAAAAAAAATTATTACAAAACAGTTTTACCGTTTTTTTAAATACCATTTGTTTGTTTGAAAACAGATTCAAGTTGAATTGCACCACTTACACGACTAAAAAAAAATAATATAACAACATATAACCCAGGCAAAAACAGCACGGGTGACTGCTATAGTGGGACTAAGCAAAAGTAGATGTTTCAGGATGCATAACGTATACGTACGTAGGTGAGTTTCATGAAAGGAAAAGTAATTTGAATTCGACAAAACAATTCCTTAATGAAGACAATCAGTTGCTTCAGATAATAGTGAAATAGTGTGTGAAACTGAGAAAAGTAACATAATAAGCCGAGTGAAAAGATGTTTTTTTTTTTCACATAAAATTAATTTTATAAACTAGTGTTCCAAGGACTTAAACGAAAGGCACAGGCACAGGCGCTACCAACTGACCCACATAAGCCATTAAAGCACTTGGAACTATAGTTCTGTAACCGAGGCTTTTACCTGGACAGGCAGCTGCCTAGCATACCAGCGAGATTTACCGAACTTCCAGATCCAACACAGTTGACCAGATCCAACGTTGTACAATCTAGCTCACCGAATGACCAACGTTATTAAAGGTTTTGTCGGTATGTTATTGTTTCTTAAAATATAAAAAAGAAAAATAAATGCCAATGAAATAAATCACGGAAGACAAAGGCTCTCGAGTGGACTCATTAGCAAGTGAACTCGAACGTCACAGACCAAAGAGTTGAGAGCATTTGTTTGTTATACGTCTACTATCTGACATATTAGAACAAAGCCTGACACCCGAGATGAATCGGTAACCATAAGCAGAAAGACAGATATTCACCTCAAGAAGTAAAGCATAATTGAAAATAGATGTTGACAGCCCAAGACTATTTCAGTACATGACTAGAAGAAAATACCACCTTGACTCAGAAAGTATTCCTGATCAAAAAAATTACGGTCAACTACTCATTAGAACTAAAATAATAATGAAATAGCACTCATCCATTCTCAATTCAAGCGCGCGCACACACACACACACACATACACCACATCACTAGGTATCAGATCACCAAATATATATATATATATATATATATATAATATATATATATATATATTATATATATATATATATATATATATAATATATATATATATATATGATATATATATATATATATATATATCATATATGATATATATATCTATATATAGTAGTATACTATTATATATATATATATATATAATATTATACTATATATAATATATACTAATATATATATATGTAAGTGTTTACATAATAAAAATATGGAATGTTAGTCCATATATATAAAAGACTAAAACTAAAGAGGTCAACCAGATTGCTTGCAGGAATGTGATCAGACTAGAGACGCTAAAGATGACGTATACCCTAAAGTATGTGGTCATTCATTTGTTTTGAAACAGTCCAAGCTCCCTGCTTGAGACAACTACCGCGACCTATAATTCAAACGGCCTACGTGATCTGTAGCGTGTCTCATTTGATTGTGTGTTCGTATGTAACTATGTCATCTGATAGTAAGTTCATATGTTCGAGCTACTATCTGCTTCCTTCATAACTTGTAACAGAGATGTAGAACGGAGCAGAACAGAGTTAGCTATCGTCATTAGAAGACCTGTATCTCTTTACCTAAGCTTTATCATGTAGAGAGAACAGAAGTAGCCATCATCATTGGCAGAAGCGATCAAGCTATCGTTATTAGAAGACTTGTACAATCATATCTGATCTTCAGCATGTAAAACTTCAGAAGAATATATATATTTTTATACTTCGTGTTTTCTACAAGAACCTCCTCACCATGAGTTTAACACATCATCGTCATAAACAAGAAGATAATCCCGACTTCGTAAGTGATCTACAAACCCCAAAACACTCCATTGAAGATGGAAGTGCAATACCAACCGACTTAGCGTAAGATTATCGCAAGTCGAACATTACCTCATAGGGCGCCTTATCATATTAGGCACAAGCACTAATATTGGTGGCAGTGGACCAGAAGAACTCTACAACTTCTCCGAAGAAAAATCAGAATAATGAAGTATCATATAAGAACTCTTTAACGACGACGAAAGCAAGAGATTCTTCAAGCAACTTAGTATCATCGTTTAGTGAATAACTTCAAGAAACAAAACCGACGTGTCCTTTTTCCTACGGCAACGCAAGCTTCGTCTCTCATTAGAATCATTCAAGAAAACATCGTTAGTGAGCGTTTCCGGCACTTCAAGAAACAAACAACGCGCACGGGGGAAACTGAAGCCAAACCAGGTCATCCGCTAAATAGAGAAGGAGGACCAAGGCCGTGTGTCGTTATCGGAACACCGTGACTTCCCACAAAAGCAAGCTAAGTACAATTTTTTATTCATTTGGAGTAACTTTGAGTGTTTCCTTTGCAGGTCGAATTTCGTTATTCCTGTGGCTGAAGTTACGAGACATTCTTAATCTTACTTTTTTACAGAAATTATCTACATCATTGAGATTTCGCTACTGCGAGTTTTTTATCTTTGAGTGTCTGTTTCCAGAAGTTCTACTGAAATATCATAATCATATACTATGTTAATTTTATCATTTTGGGTGATTATTAATCCCTTACGTAACAAATCATATTAAACAGTGAATATGCGTTTACGCAGTGGACGTATGTATTTATACAGATGCATGGATAGGGTCGTTAAGCACCGTAGTGATTAGAAAACACACAAAAAACAAGTGGAACACCCGTACAAATCTATATAAATTAGAGGTAACACTATTTCGGGTCATGACAATAAATGCTCCTTTGCAAAGTCCCGATCGCAGTTTTAGCCTTGAGTTTTTTGAGTTATATAAAATATCGAACCTCAATGACTCAACTTAACTTTAAAAATATGGCTGGATTGCAAGGAATAACATGTCTGTAAAAACTTTCATCAGGCTAAATGCGCTGACCAGGATCCCTCACTATTTCAAAATTTTAGCAAAGAATGAAGTACAAACAGTTAATATGGAATGCAGTAGTGATAACTTGTCTTATTAGTAATTGCTCAGTTCCTAATAGTTCGTCATTCATTGCTTTATACGTAACCAGCAACAATAATGCTAAAAACACAATAATACGTTGCCGATGGGGTAATAAAGAGAAGGATCCTAATTATTACAAAAAGAAATAGAAACAGTAGCCCGTTCAGAATCAAACAAGCAAACTCGGTGACTGTGTCACCTAGTCAAGCGGTCAAGGTCAGTCAAAACTGCCGAAGTGTTCAAAGCATAGCAAATTCCACACAATAAGCGACTCTAGCAGAGTGGGGAAAAGTGATGTTGGTTCATACATGCCAATATCTTTTTGAATTAAAAAGGATTTTTCTATGAAACACACGACTTGTATAAAGTAAATCAGAGCAGGTTTTCGTTTTAATTTTAATACAAATTAAGTTATAATAAATAACTGGTGGATTTAAGAACCCAACTGTACGCACCGTAAAAATTAGAATATCTTGTTTTATTTCTTTAGTACACGTAATATCTTTGTATTTACGGACTCACCGTCTGTTGTTCGAACTTCCCTAATGAGAAGTCCGATAAGCGAGCGCTTACAGATACCTCTATAGTTATAAAAAACATTGATCTGTATGTAGTGTAATTGTAAGATCCATCTAGGGGTATACAAAATATTCTTACTTACTCCTGCAAAATAATGCGTGTTTATCAAAGGAAAATCCTATAAACCTTCAAACATATTAAAATCCGTTTGAACAAAAATGAGACAGTTAATCAAATAATAACTTATATAAAGGAACTATACATTTGTCCTCATAAAACGTAACATTTTCAAATGACCCAACAGAATTCTCCCACAACCGCAGTCGCACTTTGCACGAAAAATCTCGAGAAGCATGCACCCTCGAATGTCTTAGTGCGTGTAAAAAGACTTTGCTGGGAAATGAAATTTTAATCCTTCCCGACACTCTGAAATATAACGATTTCCGCGAACAAAGCCCTAGACACAGTTGACTCGCAGCAACAGGTTAATCTAGTAATCCACAAAACCTATACATATAAATATCGCATTTTTTTATTGTTGCTAATTTTTAATCACGCCAATCAGTCGTAGATGAATCTCCCTTATACTCTATCTAAAGTAATATCCGTAAAGTCATTCAAGCAGAGGTGATTCAGCAGAAACTTTTTTTTTATCTTTTACCTGAATACCAGGAAGTTTCTCCACTAGCGAGTGATCTCTGGGAGAAAAACGGATGTAATTTAACACAAAACACGGTCTAAGGACAAACATAAAGCTATTTACGTACCTTCGTATAGATTCTCAATGAAATTTCAAAATAGAGATAAATGACGAAGTTGAAAAATGTTAGTAATAGGAGTCATTAGGAAATCAAATAAGCCCATATAATTTTTCCCTCAAACGTCATGCCATAAAAGATCGGACTTGGCCGTATCTGCTAGATTTCTGTCGCTTAAACCAAGGAAACGACTCCCGATATTCTTTTTTTTTTTCCAGTGCGATGTACCGACGACATCTTATCTCTGTTAGGTTAGAATAAATTTTTTTCACCAACTTGGACTTACTTAAATGCTTTTACCAGATACCATTACCTAAGTGATTGTACCTCATACACCGTTTTCAGCACACTCAGGGGACATTATCAAATTTTACGTATGCCTCCGGCTTACGTTGCGCCCCAAATTACAATATAGTGTTTGGAGACTTTTAGGGGATAACCTACATGCCTATATGGATGATCTTGTAATCTTTTCTAATACCTTAGAAGTACATTCACATAAAGTAGAGCTAGTGCTACAGAGACAAGGACAAATAATCTCAGAGTAAAATATCTAAATGTGAGTTTTTTAAAACCGAACATGTTGATCTAGGTTTTATGTGTCTAGTCAAGGTCTTAAAGTAGTCCATGGTAAGGTGTCGGCTATTCATAACTTTCCGGTACCTATTAACGTAAAAGGGAGATACAGCACTTTCGCGCTTTAGTGGGTATTACAATCGTATGTAAATATGTAACTCTTCAATCATGACAGCTCCTTTAACAGATCTTACGAAGAAGAGCGTAGATTTATTATGGTCTAAAAAGCATCAACAGGCGTTCGATATCCTAAAAGCGGAATAATGCAGCTCACCTAACTTAAAAAATCCCCGATTTAAATAAGGAATTTTTTTTTATTGTAACAGACGCCTCAGACCAAGGGGTAAGAGGGGTACTACTTCAGTAATATGATAAACAGTTCTTTCCTATAGCTTTTTATTCACGTAAACTAAAGCCCTCTGAAAGTAAATATGCAGTTATAGGCAAGGAAGGGCTAGGTATCTTTAACTCACTAGTACATCTTAAGTTCATAATCTATGGCTATCCTGATAAAGTCCTTACTGAACATGAGTCCTTTACCGAGTTTTTCAAAGGCTTTAATCACAGTCCAAAAGGAACTCGGTGACAAATGATCATTCAGGTCTTTGGAGCCAAGATAAGATATCTACCTGGGAAAGCAAATATCATAGCTGACGCATTATCCCGCAATCCCGCACCATACTGCAAAGAACCATTAATTGGACTAAAAGATATAGAAACATCCGTGCCTATTGTTAAAACCGTATCTAAACAAGAAAATTCCTTAACCCAAGAGATCGCAAGCATTGAATATCTGGGTTGGAGCGCAGAACTGTTACAAAACGGAAACAAAGCAAGAGTCAACAGACATAACCAAAAAAACATAAAACACTTCGAACGGAAACAGAGTCAGCAGCAATAAGCAAAAACAATAAACACTTCGAACGAAAACAGGGTCAGCGGCTAAGCAAAAACAATAAACACTTCGAGCAGAAACCCTAAAGCAAAAGTATATTTAAAGTATGTGTATCAGAATAATGTAATCAAATGTAATATTATATGTAGGTCTGTGACGAGGAAAACCCGAAGAACACAGCAGATGACTAACGACCAGGTAGTAGAAATAATCTCTCATATACCAATCGTCATAAACTGGTTGCATTCCGTCATCCAGGGTTCCCTATTATGTCACAGAAAGCCAAATCACTATTTTACTGGCCTACAATGCTTACAGATATAAAAAGCACATAACTGATTGTAACACGTGTCATGAAAACAAGGGACACACTAAGACACCTGTCAGTTAAGGGCCTATCCTGTGCCAAATCAATCCTTGAAAGAATATGCGTAGAATTATTAACAGAATTACGAGTCTGACAGAGGGAATAAACACTTCTTAGTGTTAATAGTTCCTTGACACGTTATATAGAATTAATAGCACTAAAAAACAAACAAACCACCTTGCAATTGAGTGCGTTAGGAATATTTATGAGTGCTAAATCAGTAAACATGGAATTCAACACATAATAATAATCTGACTCGGGTGGTGTAAATCAATAATAATCTCCTTAACTCGCGTGTGAATTCCTTTTCCATTAAGAAACAAAACCAATAATATATTTTATCACCCAGAGTCAATCGGTTTCGGTTTGGTAGAATAACGGATAATTAAATAGGAAGTGTCAATGTCTTACGAGTTACAACTCGTGATATTGGATCCGAACTGGATTATAGCGGATCTCGCGGTTTTAAATACCTTTATCAGTTATATCTTGTATCTATAGAATTAATGCCGCAAGTAGCCTTATACGGTACGCCGCTAGAACACTTTTCCACATATTCAAGCCAACCATTAATTTATCAAATATATATATAAATAAATATAAAAAAAATAAAATAAATATGGATACAAGTGGAGTCAATATAATACACTCCGTAAGAAGTCGGAAGGGTTACAAATTATAATAAAAAGGAATCACGATAAAATCAATAAGCAAAACGTAACATAGGTTAATTAAATATCCAAATATACTATGCGTAAAGATTTGAACTCTAACTTAACACTTTAGTAATGACAAATAAGCTAAAAGTTCAAACACATATCCAAAACCTACTGACATATTGTCTGTCCCGGTGATTTATATTCGTAGTCAATGAAAAAAAAATAATAATAATAATAAATAAATAAATAAATAAAATAAAATAAAAGAGATTTTAAAGTCAGGAAGTCTAGAAGTGAAAATGTTATCTATGGAATAATCCTATATGAATCTTATACAGGGCTAATAATATATATAGAATTTGTATGGAAACCTTTTTCATTAGTTTGAATAAGGAATATTTAATTTAACATAATTACAATTATGCAGATTTCCAACATGAAACTAACTAATATTGTTCAAATTTTTGGTACTGTTTTTTTTCAGACATTCTTTTCGTGTGGGTCGAGTATTAAAAGACAATAAATTTATCCTAAAGTCGTATTTATTACAGCAAGTAACGTAACTCTTAGCTGGCTGAGAGCAATCTCCTGCCAAGTGACGACGTCATCATTGCCGTATCAGCATTTGTTCCTTTTAACCTCAATAATCTGCTTACACAGGCTTCATCTCGCGCTTGCAAAGCAGGTTGCTGGAGAAAGAAATGCTTAGCCCGAACTTCTCATGGGCAAGGCAGACGTTAGGTACAAGTGTCTATCGGTATGCGCAATGCAACTTGCAATCATTTTAAAATTAATAAACAAAATAAGGAAATAGAATTTCTATAACATCAAAATGAATTAATTTTTTCTGAACCTCATAGACATTTAGAAGTATCACGATATGGATATGGATTATTTACTTGCAACATTAGCTTATTACAATCCAGGTAAATCACATTCATGGGAAAATGTCACATTTTCTTGAAAAACCCAAAGTTTATATAGAAATTAGTTACATAGTGGGTTTTTTTTCGTTGCACCTCCTACCTATTAATAAAGTTTTTAAAATTAACCTCAGAGGATGCGCGCGAGAAAATTGAATATGAAACTTTTGTTAGGGCACATAGGATCAGATTTATCACAACTTAATTTCAGTTAGCATAGAGAAATACAGAATCATGATTAATCTTTCTCTTTTGACTCTTATGTTCCTGGCAATCTTACAAATAGCTCCGTTTTCCACTTCTTTGTCTAGTAATTTACTACCAGTAATATCGAATTTTCTTTATTGGGATTTGTATTGATATCTGTTTATTGTTATAATTATGGATATTTTTACAGTCATCATAGACCTGGATAGGTTCACTCATTGTTAATGCCATGGATAAAAAAGTTTGTACAGCAGACTCTTTTGAATTCCAAAATATCAGCGAATTCATGTGGGTTAAGTCTGGTCTAAATGGCTCTCTCCCCTCCCCTGTATTTGGATGTCGTCTGAATTTACTTTGCCCTTGTGACAAGTATAATTTCACTTGCAGGCTGATTAATGGAACCTGTTACAGTATCCTGCAGTACGAGAATTTCACATCGCAACTTCAAAAAAAAAATTGTCGTCGCTGCGGACGACGGCAGTCGAGTAACAACCGCCTACAATGTGAAAGGAATAAGCACCATCATGGACTTCTTCGACCGACACCGTATCTCGTCGTTAATCTCGTTTTCATGCGGAACGCTCCAGCGACTGTCGGAAATCGACTACGAAAGGGACATACTTCCGACAATTACGACCCGAAGGATATTCAACTCTACTTTGCTGGCGAAGGACTCGTGCTGGGGATATTTTTTTATTCATCGCGAACGTAATCGTGTAGCTTAGGATGCAGAGAATAAGTATGAGCGCAAAATAGACGTTGGACCGCCCAGGCAAATTTTCCCTTGTTTTAACCCTGTGAAATAGGCCGTTTCATTTGGCTATAGGTGGTTGTCTGGAACTGTGTAATGGACGAAAAGTTGTTCGAACGCTAGTTAAAAGTGAAGTAGTATAACCTCGGTCATGTATCCTATATATATAAAGTATCATGTATCTATATATAAATGATCATAAATACAGAATCGAAATATATTTTTTGCGTGTACGCACTAGGAATCTATATATAAATGATCATAAATAACAGAATCAAAATATATCTTTGCGTGTACGCAATAGGAATCTATTTCAAGTGCACATATATTAATCATAATTATATGAATCCATATACATATGTATAAACAAATCAGGTAGCCTATAATTCAATCTGTTACCTTTTATCTTACCATATCTGCAGTTATTTATGAGTTAGTATATGAATTAATGAATCAGATATATAACATTTAGCATAAAAATCAACGAATCAATCAGCATAAACATTAATAATTTTATCAATTCATATATGAAATTTTGTATCAGTTAAAATATGATTTTTTATCATGTTAATCTTCATTCTATGCAATTGTCAGAGTACATTAGTATTTTCTGTAGCATATGTATCTTAATGAGATGAAGTGAAAAACTGTATCATTATATATCCCGTGATCACTATTTTTACCAATATCATTGTTTATATTTTATTACTTGAATCAATTCCATTTTTTTTTGTACACCATGAATTTTTATTCACATAGTGTCTGTATCACACTCCTATAAGTCAAATGCAAGTCAAGTTTTGAGTAATAATTCAGTGGGTTGGTTTTGGTAGCTGACCGAGCTAATGTAAGTGTTTACATAATAAAAAAATATGGGGGAATGTTAGTCCATATATATAAAAGACTAAAACTAAAGAGGTCAAACCAGATTGCTTGCAGGAATGTGATCAGACTAGAGACGCTAAAGATGACGTATACCCTAAAGTATGTGGTCATTCATTTGTTTTGAAACAGTCCAAGCTCCCTGCTTGAGACAACTACCGCGACCTATAATTCAAACGGCCTACGTGATCTGTAGCGTGTCTCATTTGATTGTGTGTTCGTATGTAACTATGTCATCTGATAGTATGTTCATATGTTCGAGCTACTATCTGCTTCCTTCATAACTTGTAACAGAGATGTAGAACGGAGCAGAACAGAGTTAGCTATCGTCATTAGAAGACCTGTATCTCTTTACCTAAGCTTTATCATGTAGAGAGAACAGAAGTAGCCATCATCATTGGCAGAAGCGATCAAGCTATCGTTATTAGAAGACTTGTACAATCATATCTGATCTTCAGCATGTAAAACTTCAGAAGAATATATATATTTTTATACTTCGTGTTTTCTACAAGAACCTCCTCACCATGAGTTTAACACATCATCGTCATAAACAAGAAGATAATCCCGACTTCGTAAGTGATCTACAAACCCCAAAACACTCCATTGAAGATGGAAGTGCAATACCAACCGACTTAGCGTAAGATTATCGCAAGTCTAACATTACCTCATAGGGCGCCTTATCATACAAGGCACAACAAGCCCTAATATATATATATATATATATATATATATATATATATATATATATATATATATATACATATATATACTAGCCAGCAGTTTCGTTCTGTTCTTTTAATTTACTGAGGAAAGTGGTCCAGAATAGGATATACGAGGCTCACGTCAGCATAAAAACACACATATTAATAAAATTCGCTATAAAAAATAAATTCAAAACAACTCCCAGGAATTGCAGCATAATGGTTATATATAGCCACCTATTTCTTGGTGTGTGGCAACACGAATGTGGGTGATGCCATGGCCGTAAAACAAAAGCAAAAACACTTGTGCAAAAAACCAGGCTGAGCGAACGCAACCTAACAACATCGTTCAACCATCACCACATGTCATAACCGTAACAGCAAATACGATCCTAACACTAACCCTCATTTATTTATACTACCTAATATTAAACAAAATGATGTAAGAGTAATTTTGTAAGAGATGTGACTGTCACACACAAAAACAATCCCAAAGGATTGTTACGTTTTAAAATTTATACACTCCTCAGAATTGTTACAGAATGATTTTTGTTTTTAAATTGTGTTTTTACGTTACATGGAACCAGTGGTTATCCAGCAACGGGACCAACGGCTTTACGTGACTTCCAAACCACTTCGAGAGTGAACCTCTATCACCAGAAATACACACCTCTCACCCCTCAGTAGCATGCCCAAGAAACGAACTCGCGGCCACTGAGGTGGCAGGCCAAGACCATACCGATCACGCCACTGAGGCGCTTCAAAAAAAAGACTAGAAAATACCGAATAACTTAGTAAATTTTATTTAGCTATGCATCGAATTAGTAAATAATTATTTACAAATGCAATGCATAGCTAAATGAAATTCACCAACTTATTCGGAAAGGTGGTGACTGTTCTAGACGTCCTATTGTACATTTTGAATGACATATGGATACGTAGTAATACGCAATAACACTACGTTTTTGCATCGCCCTCAAGTTTAAGTGAGGGTATATGACGAAAACATAATTTCGTTAGATTTCACTGATAATGTGGCCTACGAGCATGGAAAGCAAAAAGAAACGAGTCCTCAAGTTAGTTAAAGGCCAACATTTGGAACTTTCTGTTTTCAGATAGATGGTGTCAAGGAATGAAAAACTTCCTGTCTTCAGATAGATGGTGTCAAGGAATGAAAAACTTCCTGTCTTCAGATAGATGGTGTCAAGGAATGAAAAACTTCTTGTCTTCAGATAGATGGTGGCAAGGAATGAAAAACTTCCTGTTTTCAGATAGATGGTGTCAAGGAATGAAAAACATCCTGTCTTCAGATAGATGGTGTCAAGGAATGAAAAACTTCCTGTCTTCAGATAGATGGTGTCAAGGAATGAAAAACTTCCTGTCTTCAGATAGATGGTGTCAAGGAATGAAAAACATCCTGTCTTCAGATAGATGGTGTCAAGGAATGAAAAACTTCCTGTCTTCAGATAGATGGTGTCAAGGAATGAAAAACATCCTGTCTTCAGATAGATGGTGTCAAGGAATGAAAAACATCCTGTCTTCAGATAGATGGTGTCAAGGAATGAAAAACTTGCTGTCTTCAGATAGACGGTGTCAAGGAATGAAAAACTTCCTGTCTTCAGATAGATGGTGTCAAGGAATGAAAAACTTCCTGCTTTCAGATAGATGGTGTCAAGGAATGAAAAACTTCCTGTCTTCAGATAGATGGTGTCAAGGAATGAAAAACTTCCTGTCTTCAGATAGATGGTGGCAAGGAATGAAGAACTTCCTGTCTTCAGATAGCTGGTGGCAAGGAATGAAAAACTTTCTGTCCTTCAGATAAATGGGTCCAAGGAATGAAACAAAACTTCCTGTCTTCAGATGATGGGGTGTCAAGGAATGAAAAACTTCCTGTCTTCAGATAGTGGTGTCAGGAATGAAAAACTTTCCTGTCTTCAATTAGATGGTGTATGGAATGAAAACTTCCTGTCTTTCGATAAGGAATGGGAAAAATGGCAAGGATGAAACAAAAACCTTTTCTGGTTCTTCACAGATTAGGTGTCAAGGAAATGAAAAAAACTTCCTGTCTTCAGAGTAGAAATGGTCCAGATAAAAACCATTCCTGCTTTCCACAAAAACTTCCCACACAAGAAAATTCAATTAACCAAAACACAATCAAAATTCCAACTTCAAAATCAACCGAAAAACAACAAATCCAAAAAACAAATTCAACAAAACAAAAACATTCAAAAATTCAATCAAAATTCAATCAATTCAATCACCAAAATTCAAATCAACAAGGAACAACAAATTCCCAATTCCAAATCATCACAAAAAAATTCAAAAACAAAAATTTCCAAAAAATCAAGATCAAAAAATGCATAGAAAAAAAACAGAAAAATGGTGTTCAAGTAATGAAAAACTTTCTGTCTTCAGATAGATGTGTCAAGGAAAAATGCCAACCAAAAATTCCTGTCTTCAGATAGGATGGTGTCAAGGAATGAAAAAACTTCCTGCTTCAGATAGATTGGTGGCAGAATGAAAAACTTCCCTGACTTCAGATAGATGGTGTCAAGGAAATGAAAAACTCCTGTTCTTTCAGATAGATGGTGTCAGAATAAAACCTTCCTTTTCTTTCAGATAGAGTGGCAAGGAATGAAAAACTTCCTGTCTTCGATAGATGGGTGTCAAGGAATGAAAAACTTCCTGTCTTCAGATAGATGGTGTCAAGGAAATGAAAAACTTCCTGCTTCAGATAGTATGGTGTCAAGAATGAAGAACTTCTGTCTTCAGATAGATTGGTGGCAAGGATGAAAACTTCCGTCTCAGATACATGGGTCAAGGGGATTAAAAACTTCCTGTCTTCAGATAGATGTGCAAGGAATGAAAAACCTTCCTGTCTTCAGATAGAGATGGTGTCAAGGAATGAAAAACTTCCTGTCTTCCGATAGATGGTGTCCAGAATGAAAAACTTCATGTCTTCAGATAGAATGGTGTCAAGGAATGAAAAACTTCCCAGTCTTCAGGATAAGATGGTGTCAAGGACTGAAAAAACTTCCTGACTCAAGATAGATGGTGTCAAGGAATGAAAAACTTCCTGTCGTTCAGATAGATGGTGTCAAGGAATGTAAAAACTTCCAAGTCTTCAGAAGAAATTGTGCGCAAGAAATGAAAAACTTCCTGTCTTTGCAGATAGATGGTTGTCAAGGAATGAAAAACTTCCTGTCTTCAGATAGATGTGGTTCAACGGAATGAGAAAAGACCTTTCCTGCTCTTCAGATCAGATGGTGTCAAGGAATGAATAAAACTTCCTGTCTTCAGATAGATGGTGGCAAGGAATGAAAACTTCCTGTCTTCAGATACATGTGGGTCAAGGAATGAAAAACTTCCTGTCTTCCAGATAGAGGAGGGCAAGGAAGAAAACTCCTGTCCAAGGAATAGAAAAATGGGGCGGGGGGTTCTGGGGTCTCAAGGAATGAAAAACTTCCTGGTCTTAGATAATGGTTGTCAAGGAATGAAAAACTTCCTGTCTAGATAGATGGTGGTTAACAATGAAAAAACTTCCTGCTTTCAGTAATGGTGTCAAGGAATGAAAAAACTTCCTGTCTTCAGATAGATGGTGTCAAAAATGGAAAAAACTTCCTGAAAACTTTCCAGATAGATGGTGTTTCAAGGAAGGAAAAACTTACTGTCTTCAGAAGATGGTGTTCAAGGAATGAAAAACACCTGCTTCAGCATAGATTTGGTCGTCAAGGAATGAAAAACTTCCTGTCGTCAGATAGATGGTGTCAAGGAATGAAAAAACTTCCCGTGTTTTCAGATAGATGGCTGGCAAGGAAATGAAAACTTCCCTTGTACTTCAGACAGATGGTGTCAAGGAATGAAAAACTTCCTGTCTTCCGAATAGCGGTGTCAAGGAATGAAAATCTTCCGTTTTCAGATAGATGGTGGGCAAGGAATGAAAAACTTCCTCGACTTCCAGATAGGTGTTTCAAGGAATGAAAAAACTTCCGGTCTTCAGATAGATGGTGTCAAGGAATGAAAAACTTCCTGGTCTTCAGATAGATGGTTGTTAAGGAATGAAAAAATTCCTGTACTCTCTGATAGATGGGTCAAAGGAATGAAAAACTTCCTGCATTCAGATAGATGGTGTCACGGAATGAAAAACTTCTGCTTCTTCAGATAGATGGTTGTAAGGTCATGAAAACTTTTCTGTCTTCAGATAGATGGTGTCAAGGAATGAAAAAACTTCCTGCTTTCAGATAGAGGTTGCTGTCCAAAGGAAATGAAAAACTTCTGTCTTCAGATAGATGTGTCAAGGAATGAAAAACTCCTTCTTTCAGATAGATGGTGTCAAGGAATGAAAAACTTCCTGTCTTCAGTAGATGGTGTCAAGGAATATGAAAAAATCGGTCTTCAGAAGATGGTGTCAAGGACTGGAAAAACATTCCGCTTCAGATAGATGGTGTCAAGGAATGAAAAAACTTGCTGTCTTCAGAATAGACGGTGTCAAGGAATGAAAAAGTCCTGCCTTTAAGCTAGATGGTGTCAAGGAATGAAAAAACTTCCAGTTTCAGACTAGCTGGTGGCAAGGAATGAAAAAATTATGTCTTCAGATAGTGGGGTCAAGGAATGAAAAACTTCTTGTATTCAGATAGATGGTGTCAAGCGAAGAAAAACTCTCCTGTGCTATCAGCATAGATGGTGTCAAGTAATGAAAAACTTCATGTCTTCAGATAGATGGTGTCAAGGAATGAACAAACAATCTGTCGTTCAGATAGATGGTGTTCAAGGAATGAAAAACTTCCTGGTCTTCCGATAGGATGGTGGCCAAGGAATGAAAAACTTTCCTGTCTTTCAGATAGATGGGTGTCAAGGAATGAAAAACTTCCGTGCTTCAGATAGATGGTGTTCCAAGGAATGAAAAATTACTGTTTCAGATAGAAAGGTGTCAAGGATGAAAAACTCCTGTCTTCAGATAGAGGGTGGTCAAGGAATGAAACATCCTGCTTCCAGCATATGGTGTCAAGGAATGAAAAACTTCCTGTCTTCAGATAGGATGGTATCAAGGAATGAAAAACTTCCTGACTTCAGATAGATGGTGTCAAGGAATGAAAAACTTCCTGTCTTCAAGATAGATGGTGGCAAGGAATAGGATAAAAACTTCCTGTCTGTTCAGATTAGGATGGGGTCTCAATGGAATGAAAAGAAAACTTCTTCCTGTCCTTCAGTATAGATGGTGGTCAAGGATAATAAACGTAAAAAATCTTCCTCTTCAGATAGATGTTGTCAAGGTAATAGAAAAAACTTTCCTGTTCTTCCAGTATAGATGGTGTCAATGGAATGAAAAACTTCCTGTCCTTCACGAATAGATGGTGTCAAGGGACTGAAAAAAACAAAAACCATCCTTACTTTCAGTAATAGATGGTGTCAAGGAATGAAAAACTTCCTGATCTTCCAGATAGATGGTGTCAAGGAATGGGAAAAAACTTCTAGTTTTCAGATAGATGGTGGCAAGGTAATGAAAAACTTCCCGTCCTTTCAGATAGATGGTGGTTCAAGGAATGGAAAACCTTCCTGTCCTTCAGATAGATGGTGTCAAGGAATGAAAATACCTTCCTGTTTTCAGATTAGATGGTGGTGGCAAGGAATGAAAAACTTCTTGCTTCTTTCAGATAGATGGTGGTCAAAGGAATGAAAAACTTCCTGTCTTCCAGATAGATGGCTGTCAAGGAATGAAAAACTTTCCTGTCTTCAGATAGATTGGTGTCACGGAATGAAATAAAAAGTTCCTGTCTTCAGATAGATGTGTCAAGGAATGGAAAAACTTCCGCTTTCAGATAATGGAAGGGTTTTTTTTTTTGGTCAGGAATTAAAAAACTTCCTGCTTTCAGATAGATGGTGTCCAAGGAATGAAAAAAAACTTTCCTGTCTTTCAGATAGACTGGGTGGCAAGGTCAAAAATGACAAAAACTTCCTTTGCTTTCAGATAGTCTTGTGTAATTCGAATGAAAGCTCTTCCTGTCCTCAGATAGGATGGGGTCCAAGGAATTGAAAAACTTCCTGTCTTTCAGATAGATGGTGTCGAATGGAATGAAAAACTTCCTGTCTTCAGATAGATGGCGTCAAGGAATGAAAAACATTCCTGTCTGCGATAGAATGGTGTCAAGGAATGGAAAAACTTCTGTCTTCAGATAGGAATGGTGGCAAGGAAAAACTGAAAAAACCTTCCGGTCTTCGAATCGGGCAGTAGAATGGTTGTCAAGAAGGAATGAAAACAAACATTTCCATGTCTTCCAGATAGGATGGTGTCAAGGGCATGAAAAAGCTTGCCTTGGCTTCAGATAGATTGGTGGTCTGAAGGATGAAAAACTTGCCGGTCTTCAGATAAGCTGGATGGTCAAGGAATGAAACACTTCCTGTCTTCAGATAGATGTTGTCCAAGTAATGAAAAACTTGCTTTCTTCAGATAGATGGTGTCGAGGAATGAAAAACTTGCTGTCTTCAGATAGATGGTGTCAAGGAATGAAAAACTTCCTGCTTTCAGATAGATGGTGTCAAGGAATGAAAAACTTCCTGTCTTCAGATAGATGGTGTCAAGGAATGAAAAACTTCCTGTCTTCAGATAGATGGTGTCAAGGAATGAATAACTTCCTGTTTTCAGATAGATGGTGTCAAGGAATGAAAAACTTCCTGTCTTCAGATAGATGGTGGCAAGGAATGAAAAACTTCCTGTCTTTAGATAGATGGTGGCAAGGAAGGAAAAACTTCCTGTCTTCAGATAGATGGTGGCAAGGAATGAAAAACTTCCTGTCCTCAGATAGATGGTGTCAAGGAATGAAAATCTTCCTGTCTTCAGATAGATGGTGGCAAGGAATGAAAAACTTCCTGTCTTCAGATAGATGGTGGCAAGGAATGTCATGATGACGATGTTGAAGTGTAATACATGTCAGCGTACGTTTGTGTGTAAATATGTCTATTTGTGAAGGGGATGTGAATGTTACTGTTTCGCAGCACCGTTATGAATTATATAGTTAAAATCATGGCACTATTAACGTTAATTTTATTTTTGTGGACGGAGCCAAAGCCTAATTATCATTTTATTATTTTATTCAATGAGGAAATTTGTCTCTAGGTGGCATCACTATTAATTAGCCGACTATCAGGTGGGGAACTTAAATATCTAATTTTAGGCAAATTTTCTTAATGCTCTCTAGAATGTGTTATAAGGCAGTATTTTATTTCATTCTTTTATAAATCCAATCCTGCCTCTGAAACATTATCGTCATGGATCTCTCTCTCTCTCTCTCTCTCTCTCTCTCTCTCTCTCTCTCTCTCTCTCTCTTAGTTCCTTGTGTGTGTCTGGCAAAAACTGGTAACATATTACCAAACTACTGGTTTACTCTATTCTGTGATAAAGATGCTACTTACTATATTTCTCACTAATTTATACATTGTAAACTCCTGCAATGTACCAATTCTCTTCTATTGGGATGGAACCGCCCATTGATGTTTACAGCCCTAGAATTATTATTGCCACATTTCAAAGATGAACGTGGGAGATTAGAGCGTTCGCACTGGATGGATTACTATCCTCAGTGGTAGGTCACTCTTGCGATGACCCTTTCTGTCTTTTTAATCCAGATGTTCAGAATGAACACAGTCAAGGCAAGTTCATATAGCATTGCTTATAAGGACTTCAAATCATTGGTAAAACAGCAAGCTATATCTTGTAGTCAAGTACCTTCGATGAGGTTTGTAGGAAATGCTTATGAAATGTTGCTACATATTTTTCATTAAGATTGCAAGACAGGTTTTCATAACTGAAAAATCAGAGACTGATGAGGGGAAACTCACATAAAGTTTATATGCAAAATCAGTTTAACGGCGAATATTCAGTTGGAACTCATCTCAGCGGTACCGACGAAAATATGCCTTCGCTTATTAGCCAAGGACATTAAAGTACCATCGCTCGCATAAAATTGTTTCCAGAGACGAAGAAAGAAGTCAAAATTTAATTTTGCACCGAACTTTGACAGTGAGTGGCCCCTTGCAGTTCTATCTCTGCCTTCAACCTACCCACTTTCTATTCAGTTATTTCCTGGCCATTCTACTCCTCCCTTCTGGCTGTGTGAAATTGGCTGCCTTCTCCACGAGGATGTGTCATGTGGCAGAGCCCTTTGATTCCAATTCCATTACACGCTGAGAGATAACAATTCCCTCTACAGAACGCAATAGCGGCATCTACCTCCTTCCCACACCTACTCTCTCTCTCTCTCCCAGCCCCCCCCCTCTCCAGGCTCCCCTGTCTATTTTCCAGAGGGAACTGTGTTTACTTTTGCCTTCAGGAGTCCTGCGTCACATTGATTATTTCAAAATTGTTATAACAAAGGTAGTTAAGGGTATATGGTTCTAACATCATAAATTTAGATGCGTTTTGTTTTTACTGATGTATTGTGAATAATTTAGCATTGATAAATTAGGATATTTTGCATAACGTTTTGATCCCTAAATAAATATCTTTTATTTGGCTTCCTAGAATTACAGGAATGTTATTAGCATTCCTTAGTAATGTCCGTTTCCTCTGGAATAATTATCATCATCTTTTGGCAGTGATTTCAAAATTCTAAAAGGGAACCCCGAAAAGTCTTCACGTTATAGAAATAACATCAAGGAAGAAATGATCTAGCACGAAAATATGAAATTGAAAGGGATGAAAGATTTCTTGGAAGAGAATAAAGGTTTTCCTTCCGAATATGACAGATGAATACTGACTGCGAACATGAAGACCAGACCGAGTAGCCTTCAGCTAATTGATGTAAACTTTAAAAGGATCACATATCTCTCATTTTATTCTAATAGGACCTACGTGGGTTGCAAACAGAAGTGATGGAAGTTTGTTAAACAGTAAATGGCACGATTACTGAAGGGTGATGCTCTAAACTAAGGTATTCTGTCAAGTGGAGATAAGTGGGATTTTGGCAGGATTGTTTCACCCACTTTTTTGACATTTTACTTAACCTTTAAAAAATGCTTGCACTATGATTGAACTAAAAGACAACCTGAAATGTCAAAGTCACTTCATGATTTCGTATGGAAATTTTTTTTTTTTATCGAAGGAAGATAAACTTACATTACTCTTAATCTTACATGAAACAATACACTGAAGGCCAAGGTAAACAAGAAGCAATATATATCATATTAGGACTGAATTATGAAAGTATAAAAGGATACATGTAACCAGCTATGCTGAGACAATGAATATGACGAGGGATTGTCGGAGGATACGGAAACCATAATGAGGCAGTGATGAAACTACAACCCCAAAAAGGGTAGACTAAATTTGGCTAATGTAATCAGGAATTCCTTGGATTTTTTTATCTTTATTTTAGGGGAAGTTTATAACTTGGCTACGAGGTGACAGTAAGATTTATCTAGATATATACTAATGAAGGAAAACAGTATATTGTGAAGAGACATTAACTTCATAGCTTATCTTCAACTTATTAATGAAATAATTTTATTCATATTGTCCTTGCTACTAATAACGCTATAATAAAGCGAGACTACACGTAAATAAAGTTACTACCCCGTTTGAAACCAAAGAAGCTACTGCTAGCATCTGGAATCATGAGCAGCTAAATATTTCAACAAAAACTATCACGAATCACTCAGTTATCCCTAACTAGAACTAAAATTACACAAAACTGAGGCGTGCGTTTCGAATTAAGTAGAAGGTATGTCATATCCAATATCCACCATCTTTGTTCAGGCTTAATTACATAATTGCTTTTGGAAACCTGTAAAAAAAAATCTACCTGACTAACAGCCTCGCTTGTCCGTCTTTCTAAAAGACATGAGAGTTGAGGGACAGTTTTTGTTCACTTCGTATATAACACCTGTCATAACAAAACACAACCCTTATATTTCAAAGTTCTTATTAGAGTCTACAATAACTTGTAGTCTATATTAAGCACATAAACATAAACATGCTGTTGCAGTTAATGTCACTGCATACAGAGTAAAAGGAACTTAAAATACCAGAGATAAAACAAACACAAATAACGGATTCCTGGTGAGCCGCATAAGTCACGGAGTTACCCTGTAAACATAAGTCCTGAATAAAAGCTATGCACATTTGTTGGTCCTCGAGACAGTAACACAAGTTAGAACTGAAAGTTTTCAGTCTGATACGCATGATTTAAACGCTAAAAAGTAAATGATTTGAGTATCCAGGCACCACTCACAATCAAGGAATTTTCTCTATTACATATTGGATAGCAAATATTCTACAATGGTTATTTTTGCAGCTCTGCGGTGTCCAGATAGTGGAAGCAATATGCTTTACCAAGTGAAAATATGTTCTTTTGGCTCAGAATGGCTATCTTTTTTGCTAAAAGTTAAATTTTAAAATAAGTTGTTCTTAAAATTTACTGCGTTAATTATTTTCTATCTGACTCCATATCCTCTTCAACGACAAATTGAAATAAAGAGAAAGCTGCGGTATTTTCCTTATCGCCCACGCAATATTCAGCCCAAGACGATCGTCTTTGGCATTACATTTCTTTCGAAAGTTATAAGCGGTGTTTTAACAATGGCTAACCTCAGTTCTAACAAACAAACTTTTCAAAACAACGTTTATTGTGTAGTGTAAATACTGGATTCTAATATTCATGAGAAGGAAATTATGCATTTTTTACTACGAAAATTATAAGACCTAGTATATGTTGCTCAAAAAATAAGCTGAAAATATGCATGAAAATATTTTCATAAGCCGGGAAGGTATTTGCAATAAACTTTCTTACCTTTGCAATAAAAAAAGGCTATTTTCAATAAACTTTATCTTAAAAATAAAGGTGACGTTAATAAGCGATATCAACTGCGTACGGCTGGATTTCTTTATCTTGGATAATCTGGATGAGCTTCACAATTCCTTTACTGCGATATTTTTCATTTCTGTCATTTCCGCCTTTTTCCCTGCCTGTAAATATACTAGAATTGCTTTTCCCTTCTCGCAAAAATCCTTCTCTTTACACGTATTCATGTCTTTGTATCCTCCTGGTTTTTATCTCCTTTAGCCCTTCCTTTTTTTGAGTCAAAATTCTTCGCCACCCTTTTCTAATAATTCTTGCCTTCTGCGTTTAAAGATGAGCGTTCCCGTTTTATTTATTTTATTTCTTTTTTTTTTTTTTCTTTTTTATTCATATCTCTTCGGCTTTTATATTGGGCCCTTTGCCTTTTGGGTTCACATTTTTTACTTCACCTGAGTTTGTGCTAGACCATGATAGGATGGAGTGGAGTAAAGGGGGAAGGGGGGGGGGGGTGGGGGGGGGGGGGGGTGTCGTAGGAGGAACGGAGGATGGGGGCGATTGAATACTATTTTGATTTCAAGTCTTTTTTTTATTCTTCACATGAGCTTCGGGTTACGTGAAATACTGATCTCATAAGATGTTCAAGTGTTGGTGATCTTAATTTTGAGTTAATTAGTAATTGAAGATCATTCAAGAGAATAAAAAAAAAAAGGCCATAATTACATCATACTGCTGTTCTGACGGATAAAATGGGTATTGTCTACCTGTCACAAACTGAGAACACAGCTCTAACAGTTTTTGTGCAAAAGGATAACCTTCTGCTGAAGAGGTATGAGCCGGATTAGAATAATTTCCATTCAACGCCAATCCTTTCCCAGATCTTGTGCAAGATTCAATATCAATACCACGATTTACTTTTCATGTTCACCATTTCATGGTCCCTTTTGCAAAGTTTGACATTTCATTTCTAGTTCTACCCACGAAGGTTATATCTACTTAGTGACGCTGGATGACTTTGGTAATAAGTTCCATTTTTTCCTGATGTAACTGGTTCTCCGCTATCCAGTGGTCTTAAGAGATTTTACGAACAATTCCAAGGAGTGTTATTTGATAGATTTTACGACGAATTCCAAGAAGTCTTATTTAATAGATTTTGCGACCAATGCCAAGGAGTTTTATCTATTTCTCAAGCAACGTGGTTGATGAAGAAACAAAATCCTCGCTGCAACATCACTCGAGATTAATCATTCGATTAATCTCGATCTTCTCCCTAAATGTAACAAATGCGAAAGAATGGACTGCATTAGTTATAAGGCCTCAGGATCCGACGTATTCCCAAAAGGATTAAGGTAATTACAGCATTATGTTCGAGAGAGAATTCGTTAAAGGATTTTCCTAATAACGTGTGCGTGTGTGTGTGTAAGCGAGTTTGTAAACTATCGAAGGGGATTTCAGAAGTCTCACTGTCACCCCTCTTAGAGTGAATTTCTCTATATACGAATAATGCACATATCTTCGCCCCCCAGAGAGATTAACGGATGTTATATACATAAGCTAATCATCAGGCGATTGCTAAAATATACAAATTCGGACACTGAAATGATATCCTACTTGCCAGACTATTGCTGAATCATTCTAAATTTTTTAAATTCCTCACAAGAGAAATTCCATCCGAAGTAATCCGCAGACGATGAGAAATGATTGTAAACGCTGGCAATGAACCTGAGATTCGATGAGAGCAAGTTGTCTTATAGGGCGAATAACATGCTGTTAATTATACGCATCGTCATTAACACTCTTCATATAAATTTGGGAAATTAGTGATAATTCAACGCAAAAAATAATTCATTTATTTATAGACAATTAAGGGGACAGTAGCCTTAGCAATCCCCACCACCCCCCCACCCTAGAGATGCACTTCACATGAGACGAAAAAGAATCAATTTTGACCGACATCTTATTGAATTCCCCTATATAAAATAATCTTACGTTTTGATACTATCAATCATCATAAAAACATACATCTAAATAAATTTGATTTCAGTGATAGAACGCGATAAAGTATAATTTCAATTTCATTCTGCCCAAGAGTCACCTTTGACAGAAGAAGAAAAGAAAACTTGCCCATTCAACAAAATTCCCCTTGTAATGCTTTACAATCGTCCTCCGAGACCTCAGAATGTCTAGCTAAACGATCACTAAAAGACTGGGGAAAATGTGTACAAGGAATTGTACTCTACCTCCCGGAATCCCAGCATGTTCTCCTTGACGTGGCCCGAGTAGGAAGCCGAGCCTAATTCCCAACCACTCACGAGAGAAGAGGAGTGATGCATGCTGGAAATAATTCTAAAAAATATGAATTTTTTCTTCAAGTTGTGTTTAGTCTTATTATCATAATAGAATTCTGATGGTATCGACGCACGATTTAATCTTTTACTAGAATTACTAATAAAAGTGTATCTTAAGACTCATCATTGGACTTTGATCAGCGAGTTTCTGAAAATAACTCTCTTCCTTGTACAATCGAAGTTGCTCTGTATATAGTATATACAAAGCAGTTTCATTTGGACAGAATCAGTAGACCCATATATACTATATACATATATGGGGCTACTCTTTCTCCTTCTAAAAATGCACGTTTTCGATGTAAGAGTCATCATCAAGAAATGTGTCTAATTTTTAAACGTAATCCAGCATTTATCCGATTCAAGAAATTCCAAATACGAAATATATATTACACAGCAATCAACGGAGGAAAAAAATCAACTGACGTTAAAGAATTTTGAATATATTAAATACGATCAGCAGGTATATAAGGTTCTATTGGCCGAATAAGAGAGAGAGAGAGAGAGAGAGAGAGAGAGAGAGAGAGAGAGAGAGAGAGAGAGTCCGACCAGTGGAATCCTTTATTTGTATATAGCGATTAAAATAAATAGCTTTGAAACCACCAAAAAATAAAAATAAAAGTTTAGAATAATCTTTCAAGGAAACGATTAATTAAATCATTAGTCATTAGAACAAAACTATTACAGTTGACAGCAATGCAGATGAGGGTTTATAAAACACAGCCGGCGTGTGGTGACAGTGTTGATAGGTACTAAATCCTTACGTACAAATGGTTTTAAAGTAACACTGCCATCGCAAGAGGTAGTTCACTGAATAAAATTTTCAATGGCATTTCTAACGGTATCATAATTTTGCCTCATTCAATAAATGGTTAGTGTTTATCGATCATTTATTATTATTGTTTTTTTTTTTTTGTGCTCTATCACAGTCCTCCAATTCGACTGGGTGGTATTTATAGTGTGGGGTTCCGGGTTGCATCCTGCCTCCTTAGGAGTCCATCACTTTTCTTACTGTGTGCCGTTTCTAGGATCACACTCTTCTGCATGAGTCCTGGAGCTACTTCAGCCTCTAGTTTTTCTAGATTCCTTTTCAGGGATCTTGGGATCGTGCCTAGTGCTCCTATGATTATGGGTACGATTTCCACTGGCATATCCCATATCCTTCTTATTTCTATTTTCAGATCTTGATACTTATCCATTTTTTCCCTCTCTCGACATCAATGAGTGATACTTTCTTCTTGACTTTGTCAATCAACGTCACGTCTGGTCTATTTGCACGTATCACCCTATCCGTCCTGATACCTAAGTCCCAGAGGATCTTTGCGTGATCGTTTTCTATCACTCCCTCAGGTTGGTGCTCATACCACTTATTATATTATTATTATTATTATTATTATTATTATTATTATTATTATTATTATTATTATATATTAACATAAACAGCAATAATACAAATATTCGCGTTAGTGATATGAAGGATTTCTAATCGAAAAATAATAATTGACAAACAATTTGTTTCAAAAATGCATATGTTTCTCATTCTGATTGAGAACATTCGCAAATGGGAAACTAAGCAGCCCATGTAACATATTTGAAACTTCTTGTCTTTCTAACTGAAAACACGATTTTTCTTCTTGTCTTGATGGCTCAAGTCAGTTCATCATTCATTACCCAGGAATTGGCGTTACCTCTTCTGGAGTGCCGTGAAACAATTTCCATTATAAAGAGAAATAACTAAACGGGTCAAAATATGCATACCGGTAAATCATAACAATAAAAGCCAAATTCTAGTGCAGAAATCGGAATATCCAAAAGCCTAATTTGAGAACACAGCTATTTAGCTTTCGAAATAAACTGAGAAAACAAAGTGACCAGCTTGCAGTTCCTCACTGGACGAGTGGGTTCCGTACTCGACTATCAATCTGGTAGCCCGAGTTCGCTTCCCGCGGTCGTTCAGTGTGGAATCGGAGAAATCTATTTCTGTTGATTAGAAATTCATTTCTCGATATAATCTGGTTCGGATCAAGCAACAAGCCAGTTGGTTCCTAGCCACGTAAAAATATCTAATCCTTCGGGCCAGCTCTAGGATTACTGTTAATCAGCTCAGTGGTGTGGTAAAACTAAAAAATACTTAACTTCCTTAACAAGGGGAAATTACATCTGTTGGAATTTTTATGCCAATTACCACCAATCACAATGAACAAAGTTTTCCACACACAAAACCAAAACCATTCATAAACAGAGGATATGTGAATGGTTCTTGTGATTTTTAAAAACGTAAGAGAAAAACGTTATTTAAAAAAATACTTGAATGTTCAGTATTTTGAAATAAAATATACATTAAAACCCAATGACATAACTGAGAACCAATTTCATAGGGCAAGTTTTAATAAATATGAAATTAATGTTGTGAAGTCTTTTCTACATGAAAACTTTTTCCCTGTCGTGTGATTTTGTGCGTTTCATAAGTAAATCTATTCTCTAAATTCTCCTCTTTAGACACTCATGATAGAATTGACTTCTGTCTTCTTTATTTCCGTACGATATCTCTATAGTCATAAATTTACCCCTAAAATTAAACTTAAGGCCTTTAGATGCACACACTTTTAGTAAAATTGCCATACTTTTCAGATGAATGCAATAAACTTCTAGGAAAAGAATTGAAGTCTTTTACTGTGAGGCACTTATTTATAATAAATATAAGCATAGTTGTTTGTAATAATTACGAAATTGTCCTTTTTTTAATTACGGACCAACTACAGACTTGCCATATTCTCGGCCATTCATCAATTGCATTGTTCCACAAAGATGTGTATAGTCTCATGTAAAATTTATTTAGTATTATAAAATTTCACCTTCCTAATGGACGAGCCAAGTGCTGTCAACTGCAGGACTAAACAGCAGTTGGGTAAACATCTTCATTCAGTTAACATGGATAGAAAAAAATATATTATCAATTTTAGTCTGAGTTATTTAAAACTTTTTACAAAAGCAGATTCCCACGACGCAACGAATTAATAACAATAGGTTTCATTTTGATCTAACTTTACAGCAACACACTTTTGAATTTTGTATATCTTATTATCTTGATCTTCGTGCACTTAAACAGTTCTATGTTTACTTTAGTTTTCTACGATAAATTCGTTTTTACTGCTCCTGTACACTATATATTACTTCATTTGTTTCTTTGTTTAATAGTTTCAAATTTGTAATTTCTCGCGTTGAAGTAGTTATTCACGCTGCTGTTGTAATTTTGTTTTCCAGTTTGGGAACCTTTTAAATTCTCCTTTACACAGTTTGAGAATGACTCAAGAAAATGAGGCAAAATATCCACATATGCATCTTCCCTATGACTTATGTAAACCTTAATCCCCTTTTGTAGATAATTTGTCTAAACCGATCCTTAAGGGACTTTGAGATCCAATATAATGGTGGTTGTATTTTTACCAAAGAAACGTTCGAAATATCCCGAAAATCCAAATTCATCACCACAATGACGATAACAGCAAAACCTGAAATGCCCCTTAACTTACAACACTGAATAAAAACATTATCTAAAACGAGATCGGCAACGACGCAAGTCCCAACTTGTGGCCAGAGAGAGAGGCTTCTTCTTCCATCCCTCGGGAGATTTCTAAAATCTACAATAGACCACTTCAAGGCGGTTTCATCAAGAGTCGGGATATCCCAACAAATCCCTCCTGGAGAGTGGCGAGTTACAACATATCCCCGCGGGAAGAAGTACTTACTTTATCGGCACCGTACTACAATCGGATGGCAATTCAACTGCTCTTCAACTCGGTACTTCCATCAGGAGGGAGGAATCAATTTCGAACGGTCTGAAGGGCCAAGGAGGGGAGAAAGAATGATAGTGGAAGAAGAAAGGAGAGGAAATGGGGACGATGGAGGAAAGAGCGAAGGAAAATTTAAAAGATACAACTTCTAAGAACAAAATTACTTTGTGATACGCCTGCATTGATGCATTTTTCATAACTGATAATAGATAATACGGCACTTTATTAACATTAACATTTATTACACTGGAAAATGTCTGTTTGTTTGTATGAACACATACAAATCCACATTTATTGACCAATTATGGTGAAATTTTAAATACAAGTCAATATCAAACTGGGGAAGGTCATGGTGAAAACATAGTTGGAATCAGTACATTGGTTCGGTAAAGGGGGTTAAGCGAAGGGGGTGAAAAATGTAAAAATTATAGAAAACAACAAATATCAGTGTCTAATCCATAGTTTTTGAGGACGCTGAGGTAAACAGTAACAATCCAGATGCCCTTCAAATGCAAGTTCAGCCCTGATGGGGATGAGGGAAGTTCTAAAGGGGTGGGAAAGGGGTGACAAGCAAAACTAACGAAAAACGGCAGATATTAGTGTTTAATCTATTGTTTTCGAGGTCGCTGAAATGAATAGTGACTCTCCCGATGCCCCTTAAGTCTAAGTTCATCCCATATATATATATATATATATATATATATATATATATATATATATATATAGTATATATATATAAATATATATATATATATATATATACTATATATATATAGAAAATATATATAATAGATATAGGCAGATACAGATAAAAATATAATGGGAGAATAAAATTGTTCAAACCACTGTCGAGTTTCATTTGATTTTTTCATTTACCCCTCCCCCCTTGTGAAGTTCTGTTAAACGAACACTACTCGTATTATACTGCAGTTTACCTTTAAGAAAGAATATCTCATGGTCATGTAGCAAGGAATCTACGAAGCGTTCTTTCTATACCACGAAAAATAAAATGTTAACCAATATTATAGAATAAGAAAGTAAACTATACTACTCAATTTTCCTCTTTCATTTTCAAAATCATCTTCAAATATCAAGGCTGGAGCCGAATTACGATTTCAGATATTTCTTTTATTTACAGTAGCTGTGTATTTCGAATAAGACTGAATGTCAGGTAGAGTAGAAAAAGGGAACACGCAATATACACGAGGAGTTGATGTAAAGCAAGTAGTATTTTCTGGCCTGAATAAGAAAGGCACTACATTTAAAATCCCAGTTACATGCAT
>NC_087210.1:24842140-24862140 GCF_015104395.2 Macrobrachium nipponense
CGCAAATTACTCATTTACATTCAAGCAAACCAGTCTTCACTTCCACATTTCATTCTTTGTTCACCAAGCACGAGCAATTGCCAATTCCAAACTAACAACCACTTCTCCTCTGTAATTCGACTCCTTGATTTCTGCACCTAGCGCAACTGGAAAAGCTCCAAATTGAAATGGTATAAATTAATTTTATTATTTCATAACAACGGACGAAGCTCTCTGAAGCTTCACGGATGTGTTATTGTTTAACAAAAGTAAAAAAAAAAGAATAACATAAATACCCCATTGCGTTGAGAAATTCTCATGGGAAACAAAATCATTGGAAACCGTCTCCAGCAAATGTTTATAGAAAAGAAACACGTCCACTCATCAAAATAATTTTCCTTAGTGTGATGTTGTGATAAATTTTCACCTCGGTTGTGGGAACATGAAAGAGCAGAGCAGGTGAAATTTGAAGTCGAAAACTAGTCAAATCTATAAATTTGACGCTTACAGAAGACCTAAGCTATAGAAATGAATAAATTTGGATGCAATATGAAATATAAAAATCTACTTGCAATGCCGTTTGTAAGATGTGCAAGACTTAGAAGTCAAGGGACTGAGGTTACAAAAAACAAAAAACAGAAAAATCATTCAACAAGAGGTATAACATTATATATTTACTTATCTACATTCTATTTCAAAACCTACTTACACGGCATTCTTCAAGAGGGATTATAATTTCGATAAGTGTTCCAAAAACTTATTGTGGATATTTGCTGCCTATTCACACCATGAGATGTCATTGTTAACCGTGAGAATTTCTCAGCGTAAAAGCTGGAAAAGCAAAGGCGACACTAATGTACAATAGTACACCCTTCTCCCTCAGATTTCTCTCAGAAACACGCTAAAGGTAAACCAACATAACTTCTTTGCAGTCTTACTTATTATTAACTATATTTAGAAAAGGAAAAACAAAGCTTCCAATCGAAAGTGTTAATAAAATACATTATAAGAGAGATTATCAAACAGTGTGTTTGACTTAATTACCATTACTGAAAGTAAAGATATAAATATAGTAAAATTCAACACAATGGAATAAATTTAGCTTCGAAACACAAGATATGTTTACATATGTTAAAGAATAAGAAGAAAAAAATTGGAATAAGTCATAGTCAATTTAGTATAATAATGATTTTCCAATAGTAAACGATAAAAGAAAGCCCTTACCTCCAACACACTGCAGGAAACAACGAGGAGTAAAAAGAATCTGAGACACCCTCCAGATAAAAACGAAAAGAGGGAGATAAAAATATATTCGTATGCAAATGGAGAGATGAAAGGATGGAGATAAAGAAACAGAAAGAAAGAAGTGGAATCAAAGAAAAGCGAAGAGCCTAGATAAGAACAGAAGGGGACTATTGTATGTTTCTAAAAAGTGAAGATGTGTCTGTGAGGAGAGAGAGAGAGAGAAAGAGAGAGAGAGAGAGAGAGAGAGAGAGAGAGAGAGAGAGAGAGAGAGAGAGAGAGAGAGAGAGGATATCATGGACTGACTGAACAACTTCACTCAAAAGCCTTGAAGCTAATTTACATGCCATTAGATTGAGTCTTATTAGTTCGTAATATTAATCCAGAAATGATCGCATATGCATGAACTGAAATTAGGTCATTCGTCATCTGGCTTTTAAAAAGCATATATAGTTATTAAGGATTTATTTCAATGCAAAACGTTACCAAAACTTCATATTGAATTATTCAATGCATATCAAAGTGCAATATACTTAGGTAAGGAAAATAAACTTGTATATGTGAAGTGAATCTACTACATTTACCAACGGTGCATATATACTTACTCGACAATAACAATAACGGTTTCTTTAAATGAACATAAGCACCTTTCCCTATATAGTTTTAAAGTGGTTAATAGAACTAGTTAAAATCATTAGGGATAAACAGAAAACTTGAAGTTAATATGCTTATTTTTACTTTAATCTGCTCAAGGTATACGCATAAATCTAGAAACTCGCTGCTTTGGAATACATTACCTGGGATATTATCTTAAATATTTAAAATGTACTTGTGTATTTTTGTAACGTTAAGCTTGATATCAAAACCGCCACTCCCTGAAAGACAGGGAGTGGTTGCAACACACTTTTTAAATGCTGTACAGCCCTGAGTTTTTTTTCTCTTTTGCTAGATAATAATCTGGTAACGACAACATGTTTCCTAACTTGCATCATAGCTTAACGATTCTGTGCTAAAAGTTGATTAAGGGCGTGATACAGTAATTCTTGCCAGATGATAAGAAGTTTCTCTATGTAACGAGCTTAAAAATTATTGTACACAAACTATATTTTGTTTCACTCTATAAGAGGAATACTATGTAGCAGTCTTCTCTGGCATCACACTGGAATGGCAGCGAGTCGGATTTCATGCAGATTCGCTAATCCATGTAACAAACTGGAAACTCACACTGAGGCGGCTATAGATATTTTGCTTTCCAAATTGTTAATATATGACTAACCACCAGTAGAACAGTATATTCATAAAGATATTGACTGTAACGATAGAATCACAGCATGGCAACAGAAATTAGACTAGCGATAGTGAAAGTGATGTTAAATTAGTGCCACCACCAACCTGTTCATTTATTTAAAAAATAAATAAATAAAATAAAATAAAATAAAAATAAAAATGAATAAATAAAAGTAAAATTAGCATATTTTTATGAAGTTAACAACCCAACCGCTTGAGTCTAACGCACTTGGAATCGTTCTGTATGGGCGCCGGTTTCCGTCTCAAGAATCTGCTAACTGTTCCCACTTTCACTCAACACCATTTCAAAATTGAATAGTTGTCCCATATTTTGTAACTTTAGGGTGTAACTGACGTTATTTATATGATAATAATGCTCTGATTCTTGGTACAGGAACTAAATTCCAAGAGCGGGGACACAGAAAAGGAATCAAAGGGCCCGTTCACCTGATGGACGTCGCAGAAGGAGCAAACCAATTTCACACCCCCTGAGGGGAGGAGGAAATTAGAGGAGGAGAGACGACGAAGGAACTGAATAGACAGACACAGCAAACGCTGGGAAATGATTCCGTGGAAACGTTTCTCCCTGTTATTGTCTGGCGACGTTCTGGGTTGTTTGAGAGATACCATAGTGTTGTTTCGAATATGGTTAGAATTAGCGTTAACCTAATAAAAGGAAAGGTCAGACTTACGCAAAAGTTATTTTTGTTAACGGGGAAACAAAAATGATATTATTTGAAATGTTTAAACATCAGTAAGTGTATTTTGTTATCTTGCTATTGTCTGCCAATCTACTAACCTTATACATTATTGAAATACATACATGCATACACAGACGTACTATACGTATATAAATATGTGTGTATATGATTACGAAACTCACACACTTGCAAGAACCCAAGGACAGCCCCACATCACTGCCGGTATGACGCTACTATGGGCGCAAGTGAATACCTATCTAGGAAAGAAATAATAACTTTAAAAAGACACACTTTAATCCTCAAATGACAACAGCTATAAGCTCGAAAACAATTGGTAACTGAGCGAAAGGTGTCCTTTAAATCGACAGTGAAGTGGCTACAACATCATGACCTAGAAAACGGTGTGAGTATCTCCCAAAATTTGTTGGACTATTGCAGTTTTACAAAGATGGCCCTAAAACCTAGTCTGATGGATATAGAGGAAAGAAATCCACAACGGACCATGATGGATTCGAGACAGAATTTGTAACTCTGAAGTGTTAAGGGGAAGGAACTCGGGAAGACCTGGAATGTTTGCACATTTTGGATTAATGAGATCTGGAAACGAATGGCCTTAAAATCCAGAAAGAGGAAGACTCCGAGCAAGATGAAAGTGAATAGTCTCTGGTGTAGTTGTAATTTATGTATATTATATTATTGTAGAAGTTCTATTGCATCGGGCTTCATACACTTAAAGGCTTCGACAAGTTAAGTGTTGTTTTTTCTTCTCCCGAGGCACCTTCCCTTAGGAGAAACAGCCTACGATTTCTGATTATTTATCTATTTATCAATATCCTTCCCTATTAAACAAATGCTTCAATCTCAATTTTACCTAATATCGTTAATCATTCTACCTAATACTAGACTGATCAATAATAAAGAGATGTAAGTCTTTCCTCAGACTCATGATTTACTTTTAACTTGTGCGTGTTTGGCAGGAACTTGCCTTCATTATTTATGCTAACCTTTCCCAACATCGTAAGTAATCGAAACTCTTCTCACACAGATACATATTGTTTTGTATAGCTTGACCTTCATTGACGTTAACATCTATACTTGTGGATTTGTCTGTGTGTGTGTGTGTGTGTGTGTGTGTGTTTACCTGTTACCTATCGGTGCACATTTACAAACGAGTAAACTTCATATGCTAAATGAAAAGAAAGAGATGTGAACTCGAGAGAAGTCACAGGGTTATACATTATTATTCTTTGAAGAGAGAAATATTGGGATTCGAAATTAAACGTCCGGAAGATGAGTAAATCAATGGCACTTGTCTTTTGAATTAGAACTCATTTTTGCTAGAAACGCAATGAAACAAGTTAAGAGAGAAGGCAGAAGGAAGTGTTTACATGACAGGCAGGCAAACAGAGAAGGTCTTTGAAGACTCCGAAAGGGCAACAAACCTCTAGAACATCGATTATATTATGAAGAAAGTTTGGATGTTGAAACTCTGGAAGACTTGGCTGACTATAAAGTTTTTAAAGAGTGTTGACCATTTCATTTACAACGTCTTTCAAAGCTCTTCCTCATTCTTTTCGTAGGATATGATTTATTCATATTTTCATTTGTTATTTCTTTCTTAACCATTAATACTCTTTCTTAACAATTAATAGACGAGAATGCAAACAATAATGCGGGAATAAGTATTTAATTTTTTTAAAACCACATCAGCAAGGTACTTCTGAAGTAATTTCTTTAAATTTACATATCTTCTTTTTCTGCTTACCGGAACAGCAATTACAAAACCTGTTCAACGAGTTATTAAAATCTAACTTGTAGTGCATGATTGAATTATACTTTTACGTCAAGCCAGTAACTTTGCCAGTTTACGTTAATTAACAAAGCATGTTTTATTGACTACTCTAAAGTCACCGTTATTCTCCTCTAATCACAGATATATTTGATCGGAACCTAGAATTGGCTTTGGATTTCTCATTACTTACATGTCTCGATTGATCAAGTTGTCTGTCATTTCAGTTTCCAGCAAATATCCACAAGCAGACAATATTACCTCTAGTTTTCATGATTTCATTGGCGTGAACAAAAGCTGTTTTTGTTAACTGAAAGGGAGGCAACTTCTTCCCCTCTCTTTTTTTGCAAATCGCTGAAAAACCTACATATTGTTTGACTTCTTAAACCTGACCACCAGAATGTTTCCTTGCAATGATATCGTTGACAAAAACAATAAAAGATCTGGATAGACTGCTTCCATGAACAATAGCGCCATCTTTCATCCATATACTACTACATTTGCATTCATATACTTATACCTTTTATAGAAAAAAAAAACATCGAGGATGTATGTTCGCAGAGAGAGAGAGAGAGAGAGAGAGAGAGAGAGAGAGAGAGAGAGAGAGAGAGAGAGAGAGAGAGAGAGAGAATCATCATACCTTTATATATTTTCACGTTTGGCGGACATTCAGAATTAATGACGAGACTCAAGAGATTTTTCCCCTCATTTGTCCAGGGAGAGCTTCAATGCAAAGTCAAAACTAATGAGCAGAAAGTGCGTATCCCGCCATGATGCTGATCAAGATGGACTGCCGTTAATGAGAGTTACTCACTAATGCGCCATGGGCATGATTAAAATGGGCGAAAGTAAATGAAATGCAACCCTTCCCTGTTAATTATCAAGATATTGTGAACAACGTATTAGGCTTTTCTAAATACAATCGGCAGTATCTGTCATGTTTCAGTAATTAGAAAAAAATAATCATTAATTATCAGGCTGTAAATACGGGAGTAACATTCGTCTTTACGTCAATAATAATCCATCTTTCGTTTTACTTTCTTTTCTCACATGAAACTTCTAAAGGAAAACGCTTATCATAAGTAATTCTACTTCTCTAATTAGTAGGATAAAGTTACTATCTACAAAATTATTTATCAGATAAATGGTTCTGACAAAGAAGATGAAAACAGAGCTTTGTTACAATATCCTTCTTTACTCAACCACATACACATATGCAAACACACACACACACACACACACACATATATATATATATATATATATATATATATATATATATATATATATATATATATAGGTGTGGTGTGTGTGTGTGTGTGTGTGGTGTGTGTGTGTGTATATATATACATATATATATATATACTATATATATATATATATATATATATATATATATATATATATATATATATAAAATATATATATATATATATATACATACGTATTATCATCTGTGATATCTAGTGATATCACATACACATATGCAAACACACACACAGCACACACCACATATATCTATTATAATATATATAGATATAATATAATAATATATATATATAATATATATTTGTGTGTGTGTGTGTGTGTGTGTACATTATATATACATATATAACATATATAATTTAAAAATATATAATATATATATATATATCCATACGTATTATCATCTGTGATATCTTAGTGATGTCAGTACAACAATTGTCTAACACACCAGAAGGCATAGTACTTTTATATCGACGAATCATTCTACAATGCGTAATAATATAACAAACACACAAATTCCATAGCACTTTCTATTATTTCTAAAGTAATTTAGGTTTTTTAATTGAATAAATTAAAATTTTCCCGCATTTCAGCATAATATTTTGCGCAGAGTCTTGAATCTTGAAGATTCTCCTTTACCACAGGATAACCTCCGGCAGACTTCTATCGGACATAAAAATGAGCCGAGATATTGCTTTCCATGGACCAGACCACAATTAATGCGAATTTTCTATCATGAGACAGAACTTGAAAGTGCAAGTTTGACACTGAATTTTCCGTGAAATAATTTCAACCACAGTCCAACTAAACAAATCATTTAAGAAGTAATGGCTTTATATCTGTATTGCTCAGGCCTTAAACAAAACAGGATTCTTGGACAATTTAAGGATACCGAGTGATAGACAATCGTATCTATAAAGCAAAATAATGTCACCTTTGTTCCTTCGCGTATTTGATATTTATGAGGGCGGTCACAAAAGGCCTAAGTGGTACTGAAAATCCATACTTCATATTTCTATTATCATTCAACATTAAAGTCAAAATTATCGACGTTACTGCAGTTATTATTGTTACTGCACTTATTGTTCTTTGTAAAATTATCAAAATATACTGACTATTCTTTAGGAGCCTATGAGAAACTCCTTGACATCTCCAATAAACCAGCTTTTCAGATACTGTTGGTTGTAAGTCATATAAATTTTGTAAACAAGAATGCCACTATAGTACCAAGTAACAGCAAAACCATAAAACGTTTTGCCGAATTCCAGTAACCAGCACACTATCAGCGAGTGTTAATGGAAACAGCATGAACAGTGGGCTGAATTCAAGATTTAAACGCTAACAAAAGACCACAATTTTATTTACATATTCAGTTGGGCAGCAACAAAATCTCCCAAACAAAAATCATTGAAAATAACAGGATACAGTTTTTACCTGAACTGGGCAACCAAATGCCTTATTAATCCATGCTTGCAAAACCAACTTGGAAAGGGGAAATGAGTAGTCTATAACCTTAAAGGAAACGATAAGACTAATGTCTTGAAAGAAATTAAGTTATTTCACTTTATAAAAGGCAGAAAATAGGAGATGAATACGTTTGCAGTGGGATAAGAATACCCGCCGAACCGAGAAACAAGAATATTGCTAAGAGGAATAGTGCCCAAAGAAATTAAGTGAAAAGAAAAAGTCAACCCACGGAGAGGGAGAAAATAGGGCGAAGGAATGAAAGTAAAGTTATTTGATCAGATGAACTGCTAGGATTCAAAACTATCAGGAAAGGAAGTAAAACATGAAGTGTCTCATAAAAAAAGAGCAATATTCCAAACAGGAATGGAACGTCAACTTAACAGAATCTCTACTAAAACGGTAAATGAAGATGATGCGATTTGAAAGCTAAGTTAACCAAATAGCTTCAAAAAAGCTGATAAAGACCAGAGAAATTGAGACAATATCATCATGCGTATTTGAAGGAAAAATTAATGGCAACTTTATTTTTACGTGAAAGCCAGCAGAAAACTAACACGTTCGCCTACATTTAATTAGAAACCCTCGGATTGAAAGAGCATAACCCTATCAACTTCGGATAATTCAAGTAGGAACGTTTAATAATACAGAATAGGGATAAAAATTCCTATATTTTATTTCTTGAAAGGCTACACGATTACGGATTAAAAAGGCCACTGAACTGAACTGAAGATAAAATTTAGGCCAAAGACCAAGCACTGGGACCTCATTGACAATTATTCAAGATAAGAATAACCAGTTTTTGTAATTACAAAATTTAATCCTTATCCCAGGAGCAGCAAAATAGGTTCGCAAAACATATAATTAATAATAATAACAACAATAATCGTTTAATTATGCTCAGAGGGACGTAAACTATGGTATTCTCCATGTTATTCACTTACACATTGCCATTATTTGCTTATAAAAAATTTAAAATTGATCACCTTGAGCTCTCTGGAACATGTAAACAATAACTTAACTTGTTAATTGGTAGTATTTTCTGTTAAAATTAGTAACGATTTCCGACTTTATGACCTATAACGAAAAATTCCAGTGAAATTTTCCTTTTGTTTTATTTTTTAGCGTTATCGATATGGAAAGGGTTTTGAACCGAAGAGCGCTTTTGATAAGATGATATAACGAATAAAAATGCATAATACTCAGAAATATAAAAAAAAATGTAATAACAAACAGCGCTGTCTTGCAATTTCTCAAAAATTGTCCATTTTTAATGAAGCCACAAAAATGACATTTCTATTTGAATTAATTTGCATAAAATAAATGATTGAACAAATTCCAGAGGTGACAAAATGTTGACGAATCTAATTAAAAAATTCACCTCTTTCGCATGCTCAAAGTTTCAAACAATTAAAGGTAACTAAGCTTTTTAGCAACCGGCTCCGAACATTCCTCTTTCCATCCAATGCAATTTCTTTCAAACTTAATATTTCTTCTAAGATGGAGAATATATTTCAGAATACAGCATTTCTTCTCCATCTTTCTTTCTCTTGATTTGCAAGCCATCGGGGGCGGGTTATCTTCTCAGGAATAATCTCTTCCGGGGTATTGTTCGAAGACCGAAACCCAGTCTCCAAAATTCGTCGTTAGCATATTGACACTATTCACTAGCCAGTTGACGTAACGACAGAAAATATAATGTCGTTTATGAAAATGTATGTTTGTACGGTAGTTAGCTTTATCAAGACTTTTGTGAATGTTGACCTTTATATTTGGTGTTGCTACAGTTCTTTACCGCTACTGACGTTTCTGCATGGTATATTTAATTGGGTGTGAAATTACTGATGGTCCTTAATAAGACAGTAAGACACCGCAATGGATTAGCAAGTGAAGTGTGTTCCTCCGTTGGTATTCCATGCACTGATTTTCAGTCAACTCCTTAAAATTTCCAATTTTGTTCAATCGAGTCGGAATCGATGAACTTTGATGCTAGCTTATGTAAAATGTAAAATCATACTTTCTTATGTAAAATGTAAAATGATCTTTGATGACCTTTGATGCTAGCTTATGTAAAATGTAAAATCGTACTTTCATATGTGACTTGAGTCTGTCTGATTACTAAATGTCACTCAGCCTGCTCAGTGTACGATTAGTCTTAATTAGTCTCTATTGGGCTGTATATATATATATATATATATATATATATGTGTGTGTGTGTGTGTGTGTGTGTGTGTGTGTGTATGTATGTATGTATAAACATCATTATATCATTTGCAATTCCCCTTTGGTGATACTCCCGAAGTAGAATGAATTAGATATTAAACAAAGCACACACAATTATACAATTCGTCTTTCACTAAATTTCAATTAAAGAGAGTCTGTAATGGGATATATATATATAATATATACTATTCATATATATATAGTATTATTACATTAATATATATATACTATAATATAAGAATATATCGCAATAGAGACTCTCTTTAGATGTAATTTAGTGAAAGACTAATTAAGACTAATCATACACTGAGCAGGCTGAGTGACATTTAGTAATCAGACAGACTCAAGTCACATATGAATGTACGATTTTACATTAGGCTGCTGAATAAAGCATCGCATCGTTTATCAAGGACATGAGGAGGAATTCTTCTTCTTGAATCAAATGCAGTCGATAACAGTGAGAAAGTAGGGAATCATAATTCGTCCTTACTCACATGTTCTCTCTCTCTCTATTTCTCTTTCTCTGTGTGTGTGCTTGAGCGATTTATGCCAATTGGCCAGGGGCACGTCAATTTACTGTGAATAATATGCTTTTCAAAATTAAACTGTTAATACTTTTTGCGTATGAACTTCGGAAAGAATTTATCTCTTTAATGCTCTTTAATTTTTCTTATTTATTTTCCTTTGTTCTGAAAATTTATATCACTTCCTTAATGGACTTGGAGTTCATGAGCGTTTTGCTGGAAAAAAAAAAGCTGGCAAACGCCAAAAGCTAAGTCATTCAAGGTTCAGATAAAAGAGAGTTGATAGGAATACTTCGATTATTAACTGAATCCCAAGATCGGGACTGGAGGTTCTATCCAACTAAAATGTCGCAATGGTAAGTACATTGGATAATTAAATCGATGGGCATGAAGTCAGAGTAAATTAATTCATTAACGTGATCAGTCATATCATATGTATCTATGTATCTGGAATAAACTAGATAAAAATGTTCTTATTTTCCATGCGGTTTCGTTACCTTTGAAATTAAACCAACATGGCGATTTGGAATTGTTCTGTAACGTGAGTCGTCTCTCCAAAGTAATAACCTTGTACATATGATGATCGATGAAGAATTCAACATTTTCCATTTCGTCTTCTCTGCTGTACATTTGAATTCAGCGTTTGCAGCAAAACAGAGAACTGACATGGTTACAACTTGACTGTTGAACGTGCGCGTGTATCGTATATTCTTTCCTCATTCAACCTGGGCTTTTTGAAAAATCAAATATTAAAATTTCCAATTTCCACTTGGCTGGATGACATTTCGGCAACTATTGAGATTTATATTCTCCGCTGTTAGATTATATTCATTCTGTGGTATCGTTGAGAACAGATCTTTTTACCGTTACGTTAGCAACATGTATTAAACAAGGAAAGCGAAGGAAAAGATAATCGAACAATGTCATACGTTTTTTGAGACAGGAAAAACTTCAGCATACAAATGAAATGACAGGCAGGGGGGGCTCACAATAGAAGTCACTATGGCAAGACAAATCATATAAAATGAAGTCTAGTATATAATGAATGCAGCAGGAAGACTCATGCATAAAAACATGACCTTCCAATCTCTCTCCTGTTATTGTTTCACGTGCAGTCCTTTCTCTTCTCCCCCTCTGTCTGAAAAACCCTGACATAATATGTATCATGATATTTAATTACGAGTTCCCAACCGGAATATCGTCCAGCAATTTTCAGAAGACCGCAATTATGCAGTCTCGCAGCAGATTTGGATTTTTTTCTTTTTTCAAGTTACGGACTTGAATTCGTTTAGGCGGCTAAGGAAGAAAATCTTCATGAAAAAGTTCGACGGTTGGAATAATTATCCAGAAATGATTTCGTGTTGACGGAATATGCCTTCATAGAGCTATCAGCAGCATAATTCCTTCACGTGGGCAAAAGATGTAAGTTAATTTAAGTATTAAGAAACATAACGGAATTTACACTAGGCAGCAAGGAAATAATTTAACACGTGAAATACAAACAAACGTAGAAATGAAAAATAATGTAGATTCAAAATTGTGGAAAAAATGAGTCTTGAATTAAATGGGTTATAGAGGAGCAGTGGAAGTTGCTAAGAGTTGGAATACATTTGCATCAAAAAACGTTGAGAGAGAATATTAGCAATAGGAGGTAATTGAAGTTTAAACAGAAGTAGGAAAAAAGAAGAAGCGAATGTCACCCTAGATGACAGATGATAATGACATTAAAATTCCTTCTTCAGATGGCACCTTTTGGGGTTCATCTGCTATATGATAATTATAGAAAAAGAAAAATTCTCAGTTGCTTGCTGCTTCGCGTGTTTCTAACACTGCAACTGGAGGCGTAAACATTTTACAGACCTTATTTTGAAACTCAAGACGACTACTCATCTGTGCAGACCACGAGGCAAGCAGAAACATAGTTCCTCGGAGATTGTATAAAATGATCTTGCTATCTTAGATTTCAATAAATGTGGTAGAAAATAATCGACTTGTCCTAAAATAATTCTCTCTCTCTCTTTTCATTGCCATCCTTGCAGGGGCCATCTATCACAGGTTTTGTTAAGAAAAATCTTCCACAAAGTTTGTGATTTCATTTTATGATATGGCTGGCTCTCTCTCTCTCTGGTACTTAGTGGTTTAGGGACTAGCCTGTATATGGAATGGATATCCTTTTCGGCTTCCGGGTGATGCATATAGACTACTGACAGGTTCCTTTAAACTCTCTCTCTCTCTCTCTCTCTCTCTCTCTCTCTCTCTCTCTCTCTCTCTCTCTCTCCTTTCTCACGTTGTAGTATTAAATTTTGTAAAGGTTTTCTTCACACTGGAAGGTTATTTATCTTAAGTTACAAAAATCTTTGGGCAAAACAATATCATTACAGATACCTGTCCCGCTTTAACCACAAGACCAAATAATAAAACTGTAGATGAAAAATGCAAATTCGAAGCAAAACACCAGCAGGAACATGCAAATATAATCAAGGACGACTCTCACATGAAAGGGACCACAACGGACATCATGAATGCATTTTGATTGTCCCTTTTCGGGTTAATAACGAGGTCGAAATGGACATGACATCAGTGCTTCCACTGTAATGGTGATATTGCTCGACATTAAACGTCGCAGGTGAAGTTAGGAAGGGTGGACGGCAGGTGAACTCGAGAGGGAAATAACAGGTAAAGGGGCAAAGGTCATGTGCACTTGAGCGCGTGACCTGGTCAACTTTTTGTCGATCTGGAAGTTTTAGGAAGAAAATCTGGAAATTGAAAAGGTGAAATACAGTTACATATTTGATGAAATCGTTCATTGTTGGGGTGGAGACGCGAATAACAGAGGTTAGTGGCATATCTAAGATGGGGAAATGCGCAACTTAACAGACGCTTTGAGATTCTGGCTTTCTATGAGTAAATTTTTGTTTTAAGAAATACCTCATATCACACAGCTAAAAGTAATTCGACACAATTCTTAACCTACATCAATCTGCACATTACACTTAATATTCAATTTAAGAGATTTTTTTAAAAGTGTCACGTCTAAAATGGTAGCAGAGTAAAAGGTAATGACATTGCTGTAGCCGATAAGTATAGAAGTCCGTTAAGTTGAGCCTTTTCGAGAGAAAACTCGAACTGGAACGTATGAATTTGCGGAGACAGCCAAATAATTAAGAAAGAAGAGTTACAACTGAAGTTAACTTGAAAAAGCAAAATGTACATAAAAAGAACAGGCATAATGCAACAAGCACATAAGTAACAAATTACAATCAACGAACCAAAGTTCATGTAAAGCAATGGAATTTTGAGTGCACATTCATTTATCATGACTGCTGCATACGATTCCTGGCCTCAGAAGACTAATTCAGTTAATGTTGCTAACACCACGGATGCTAAATACATAGTTTATGAATGAGAAGCGTAACTGGAATTTAAACCTACAAAAGGAATAATTTCCAAATATTTGAATATGGGCTTTTTTATTGCCATTTTCCAAGAAATCTTCCACAAAACTCTTATCTTTCTTGGATAAAGTTTCCTCTCATAAGCTGTGAAAACTTCGATAAATATCTGTTATACAAGAACATCCTTCCAGTAAATTCACAGGCTTGCATTCTTCCATGAAACTCCAAAGTTCTCTTGTTTAAATGGTAAACTCATGTATTCGCGACATAACATTATCCCTTCTACTAGATTTAAATGGAAAGACGATCAATGGAAGGGATAACTGTGAAATTTCCACCAGAAGTAGAGAATATAATTACTGGTAGCTGATAATTTCTACAGATATAACTATACGCAATTTTAAAAGTAATTGCAGCTTCCAGTTTGGATAACGCTCTAAACGCTGCAAGCAGAAGGTATCAAAAGAGAGCACTTTACAAAAAAAAACGTTTGTTCCAGATACTACAGTGACAGCTAACGTAACAGCATGAGAAGTATATAATGCATATGAGAACAATGAAAAACCTCAAGAATTTCATTTCTAACCCAACTGACTACAAGAGTCTAAAACGAAACCATAACCAGGCTGACTGCCAATGTCGATGACGTGATCAGTCGCTCTTTCCCAGTCAATATGTCGGACGATTCAATTTCTATCAAAATAATTTAATAATTGCAATTATTCCAGAGCACTTCACTTCCATGCCAAACGTGAAGCACTTGATGAATTAAAACCTCATCCACTGTAACAATTGAAACAAACTTTTTGAGTGAAAAAGATATATATATATATATATATATATATATATATATATATATATATATATATATATATATATATATATATATATTATATATATATACTACGTTGACACTTTGTGTCATATGATTCCTTTAGTACTTCTGAGAGGAATCGTTGCGATATTTTAGGCCTCCAAATTGATATGTAAAATTGCGTTGCCACATTCCACGCTGCAAACTATAATAGGTATATATATATATATATATATATATATATATATATATATATATATATATATATATATATATATATATATATAAGAGTTTGCAGCGTGGAATGCGGTAACGCAATTTGACATATTAACTTGGAGGCGTAAAATATCGCAAAGATTCATTTCAGAAGTACTAAAGGAATCATATGACACAAAGTGTCAACGGTAGATTACCACTTTCAGGCCTTTTAAACTTCCTTTAGTCGATCTGTGTCTGTGTTTACACAACAAAGAGATAATTTGTTACCACAAAGAAACTAGTTAGGAAACACAATAAATTGCACTACTATATAGGAAATGCCATGAGGTTATGTTTACAAAATTGAAAAAAAGTTCTTCTAACAGAAATTTTTTTAAATCACGAGCCAGAGTGTTAACCTTATCCTTTCAGAATTAACGAAACAGGAAATACGTCTGAAATAATATGAAAAAAGAAAAAACACTGCACATTTGTGGATACTCGCTTAGTAATACGAAATATTGACACAAATTTTGAAAGCACAAATAGCATCAATTATACACATGTTTTTTGCGAAACACCCTCCCAGAGTGCAATAATCTTTTGTGTAACTTATCTCGAGTTTTTATCTATCGAAAGAACCGAGCACAAAAATGATAGAATTAACAAAACCTCAATGAGGTGGTTATTAAAATCGAATGTTGTCGGTAAGTTCCAAATCTGCGAGTACAAAGAATTTATTTTTCGGTTACTAAACGAAATTCAATTAGTTATCCTTAAATTTAACTGTAGTACCGTTTGTAATACTGTACTCTTATTTACCGTTTTTTTTCGTTTTTTGTTTATAATTAGGTGTTTTCACTCCTGTTCCATAGGGAAAGACAAGTGCTTAGGGAATTATTTAGTACGTACAATGAAAACTCTTCCGTGAATTCTTAAACTACCTTCTACCTCTCTTTCTTGATCACAACGCACTCAACAACACAAAATTTCCTGATAAATACCACAAGAGGAACAAGAAAGCGTTTTAAACACAAGACACCCATTAGGAGCAACAGAAGAGAGCAACGGTCTTAAACCTTAACAAGAAAATGAAACATCGCCTCATCATAGAGTGAAATATTCACTTAAGTTTGCCCAACAACAACTCACCAAAGTGGCCCTTAAATTATTTGCTGTTATTTGTCATTTAAGGGGTGATGGCAACGACCAGAGACCTTAAATCAATGTCTCGATCTGTTTTGTCTCAGATGTCTCAGTTTTTCCTCAAGGATCCAAAGTCGGCAAATGGTAGTGACCTGGAAAAGGTATCTTTATCATTTCAGTGTCGGAGAAAACTTCACTTTTAGGGAAAGATTACAACACACTTAAGTGACCAGCTGATAAAAACACAAAAGGGAAAATCAAATCTAGCATTCTTACAAGAATAATTAATGCCCTGTGAAATCTGAAAATGGAAAGGAAAATCATTAGCAGCAGCTGTTCCAATGAGACGGCAGTGGCCGACTGAAACTCCGCTACTCGGTACAAAGCCTGACAGGAAATGTTACAGAATACATAAAAAAAAAATCTGCCGTGCAAACCAGCGTTCATTTTGTTTTCATGTGTTTTCTGTGGCAGGAGTTATTTTTAAAAGTATTGAAGACGCCATCAAGTTGCCATAGGGAAAAAAATCCACACACAGGTATGCCACCTGGCTTAGAGTGGTAATACTATTTGCAATAATTTTGGTAGTTGCCCTTGGCATAGAGGCGTTACCCCAAAACCCCCTCACCAAGAAATAAGCAACCCAAACTCGATAGCACCCCTATTAATGATGAATAGCACGTAAAGTGTACGAACGTAACTTACACATTCACTTGTCTAAAGGAGATGGTGAATCCCACAGCCAAAACGACATTGGGCACAATACAACAACCCTTTGGAGACGTCTGCTTGCTTATAAAAATCAAGGGGCCATTCATTAACATTAAATAGATGCCCGCGATAGGAAGCCATCCCTACATGTGCTGATCGGAGGCCCACAGGTCTTACACAGAAAGGAAAGCTATGGCCCCCTCTTAATAGCCGAAAGCATCGCCTAACCAGAAAAAAAAACCCTTCTTATCCAACAAAAGTTGTATTGTACACTTTCCTCCAGCAGGAGGAGGAATACCCAAGCAGACAAGTGTTACGATGTTCCTTGTTCCCTTTTATTTTTTGGTTATTATTTATCTACACAGCGTTGAGTTTCTATCTTTAGTAGGAACTTATATATCTAATATTTCTCTGTTCTTCTGGACTACTGTTTCTGCATACTGGCCGATTCTCGATCTTTTCGGTTGGTCTCTCTGGAGGCAAATCACGTAGAGAAAATATGTGAGTTCGGTTTCCTTTAGAATTCTGGGCAAGTTAAACATCACGTTTTTATTATTATTATTATTATTATTATTATTATTATTATTATTATTATTATTATTATTGTAACACACAATCTCACTTTCCTATCACTCAAGTCTTAATGACACAGGATAAACGGAGTTTAAATTGACAAGTTATGCGTCCAGAAGTGAGTAGTTAACTGACTCTTTCCATCGTTCTAACTGAACTATCGACCAATTTCTGATTTCTGGCTCTACCTCTTCTTCTTCTGGATTCCTTTTAAGACCACCCTAATTCTTCATAATTGGTTAATCTTTAACGCCTACCACTTCCGGCGACGACATCCAACAAATCAGGGCGTATGCTGTGAGCAGTCGTAATCCAGTTCCACTCACTTGTTATTCGTTGGTCCCAGGTCAAAGTTTACGCCTAACAGTTTGCATCATCAATTTTTGTTGTCTCACTCAGTCCCTTTTCTGCGTTTTACGAGTGTCGTATCGCAAACATTCTGGTTTGCGTTTCTCTTCTACTTCTCCTTCGCCTTCATCTACTAAAAACTCTACTAGTAGAGTTTTCCTAGCTAATATATTTCCTACATGACTATCTTACCAGACTTCTGCTCAACACAAGGACCAGACAGCCAACCAACACCCACCAAAAACGTCGAGCCCATCATGGGAGATGAGAGCACCCAGCAAGGCCAAACAACGTCCTTATTAAAATCCCAGGATCCCTGCCCAACACGATCCACAGCCCTTAATCAACGTAGAGCATTTGCAGATGCATATGCACTCAGATTTAATATAATGCAATTATATGAAAATAGACACTTGTAAGAGCATAGCGTTTAGGCCAAAGGCCAAGCACAGGGATCTATGAGGTCATTCAGTGCTGGAAAGAAAATTGAGAGTAGATAGGTTTGAAAGGTGCATCAGGAGGAAAACCTCACAGTTGCACTATGAAATAATTTTGGAATATTCTCTTGTATTGTGAAGCTGACCTGATGTCATGGCCAGTTACACGTATACTTACTATCATTACTGTGATAGTGTTATCTTTAACCACGTTCTCAATCGTTACACAAAGAAAAGTGAAAGAATTTGAAGAATTTGACTCCCAGTTATTTGTGAACAATAATTATGTCAGCGACCTATATTTTTCATCAAGATTTCACACCTCCCACATATGGCATGATATGTTTCCGATATTCTTAAGGAAGAATATTTGCACCTCATCTCGTACTCACTAATCAAGTTACCGAAATATTCTCTGGCAAGTTCAAATTTAACAATTATCATTAAAAATCAAGCATATTTATCTTATTGTTATTATTATTACTGATACTACCAGGAATCGTGAAATGGGGCATCACTCCTTACCTAGTCCTCAAAGAGGAATATTACGGCCCAGATATAAAATCGTCAGGAATGATTAAAGTATATAACGGTATATACACAAGAGAGAGAGAGAGAGAGAGAGAGAGAGAGAGCGAGAGAGAGGAGGAGAGAGAGAAGAAGAGGAGAGAGAAATGTTCATAGGAGCAGGAAAGATGAAACGTTTACAGTTACTGCCATAATAAACTTGATTCCCAGGACAAAATTAGACGAAATTTAGGTCATTGGTAGATTTTTTAAAACGGTGGAAAAACAATGCATATATCTACAATTATCATTAAAAATCAAGCATATTTATCTTATTGTTATTATTATTACTGATACTACCAGGAAATCGTGAAATGGGGCATCACTCCTTACCTAGTCCTCAAAGAGGAATATTACGGGCCCCCAGATATAAAATCGTCAGAATGATTAAAGTATATAACGGTATATACACAAGAAGAGAGAGAGAGAGAGAGAGAGAGAGAGAGAGAGAGAGAGAGAGAAATGTCATAGGAGCAGGAAAGATAAACGTTACATTACTGCCATAATAACTTGATTCCCAGACAAAATTAGACGAAATGTCATGGTAGATTTAAAACGGTGGAAAAACAATGTCATGGTAGATTTAAAACGGTGGAAAAACAATGCATATATCTGCAAGTTATTAAGGCTGCGTTTGTGCAAGGGTACCATCGAGGTACTCATAACGTTCAACGAATAACATGTAGATGAATTATACATTTTTTGTTACTACTAACGAATGGCCACATTCAGCTGCCTGATCTCTTCGTCAGAGATGTAAAATGCCATCATCACACAAACAACGTAACCACATTGGATATGGAGAAATGTTAGTAATGATAATTTGATAATGTCAAATCGACTGACAACAAAATGAAATTTTTGTACGTCAGATATCAGTAATTGGGAAATGGAAGAAACACCAATATGAAACCAAATATGTCGAAGATTAATATATATATATATATATATATATATATATATATATATATATATATATATATACATATATATATATGTATATGTATATATATATATATATATATATATATATATATATATATATATGATGTAGTATATATAGGTAAAAGGTAATTTCTGTCTGTTTGTTTGTTATGCACACCCAGGCTATGAAAACTAAAGCTACCAATTTTTACCATAGACTCCCTTTTCCCCACAACCCCCCAAAAAAAATATTTTAGTCATAAGCCCCAGTTTTTTTATATCCCTAATTTTCTACAAATTTCCGAGTTAACAGCTAGGGCTAACCAGATTTTTACCAAATAATCCCCCCTCCCCCCAAGGGTTTAGTCAAAATCCAAAATTCGAGGGCTCTTTCTAAGGGGGTTATAACCCT
>NC_087210.1:24867140-24872140 GCF_015104395.2 Macrobrachium nipponense
CTAACACACCCCGACTTAAATTAAACACCCTCCACTAAACCTACACACACCCCCACTAGACCTAACCACATTCCCACTAAACCTTAATACACACTTCTGCTAAACCTACACACAAACCTTGATACAGAATTATTAATCGCAGAGAAGAAAAGCATTAAGTATACATAAGATAGTTCCGGAGTATTAAGTATATACATACGATGAGGTATGATAAACACATATGATTTATTTACCATAAATCTTCCTCGTTGGACGAATGGTTTTCGCACTCGGCTGCCAATCCGGTGGTCCGAAGTTCGATTCTCGACTCGGCCAACGTGGAATCAGAGGAATTTATTTCTGGTGATAGAAATTAATTTCTCGATTTAATGTGGTTCAGATCCCACAATAAGCTGTATGTCCCTTTGCTAGGTGACCAGTTGGTTCCTAACCACGTAAAAATATCCAATCCTTCAGTACTCTATTATCTAAGTTAGGTCAAATGATGACCACATGCTAAATTCCGTCTAGATCGGTCATGCGGTTACCGCATAAGGTAAAAAGGGAAGGGGGAACAAGGGTGCGGATAGGAGATATGGGTTTGAAACCTACCATTTTATCTAAGTTGGATCAAATGATGGCCACATACCAAATTTATCTAGATCGGTCAAGCGGTTAACACATAAGTTACAAAGGGAAGGGGGATGGGGAAGGGGAGGATGGGAAGGGGGTTATGGGTCGAAACCTACCCTACTAGCTGCGTTGGGTCAAATGATGCCCACATGCCAAATTTTGTCTAGATCGGTCATGCGGTTACCACAAGGTACAAAGGAGAAGGGGAACGAGGCGGTAGGTGGGGGGGGGGGGTGATAGGAGATATGGGTTAGAAACCTACCTTATTATCTAAGTTAGGTCAAATGATGGCCACGTGCCAAATTTTGTCTAAATTGGTCATGCAGTTACCACATAAGGTACAAAGGAGAAGGGGTACGGAGATGGGGGTTAGATAGGGGATATGGATTTGAAACCTACCCTGTTATTTAAGTTGGATCAAATGATGGCCTCATACCAAATTTTATCTAGATAGGTCGAGCGGTTATCACATAAGTTACAAAGGGAAGGGGGATGGGGGTACAGGTTGAAACCTACCCTATTAGCTACGTTGGGTCAAATGAAGCCCAGATGCCAAATTTTTTATAGATCGGTCAAGCGGTTACAACATGCTATGTCAAGCGGTTACAACATGCTATGTCAAGCGGTTACAACATGTTACAAAGGGGTGGGGGAAGAGGTTAGGGGTTTGAACCTACCCTATTAACTAAGTTAGGTCAAATGATGGCCACGTGCCATATCTTATCTAGATCGGTCTAGCGTTTACTACATAATGTTACAAAGGGAAGGGAGGGGAGGTGTACGAGTACGGTTATAAAATATAGACATTACTAATTTCTTGCATGTAAATTACAAGAGCAGGGTGATATCCGAAATAACATGAAATATTGTTATCTATGAAGCTGTCTGGGGAAGGTGAAACGAGTAACAACCTCAACACCGATTGGCAGGTAGGAAATTTCAGTCTAATGCACGGCAATGGTGTTGCGGTTTACTTTTCCGAATACTTTACATATTTATATATATTTTTTTCGAGAATTCAATTCCAAGTGTATTTTACCAAATAACATTTCGAATTATGTTTGAAATCTCACAGAGTTCCTTTCATCCTTTGTTGGTTGATGACACGCTCTGCATAGAGTTTTTTTTTTTTTTTTTTTTTAATGAAAAGCATTGAAATCATGCTTAGATGAAATGAATAAGAAAGTGATTTTGGCTGATAAGAACTGAGCGTGCTTGAAAGAAGGTCAGTAAAATTATATCTGACGAAAAGACCTATCATTCGCTTGCAAATATTTCATGTTCCACAAATCAACATCAATGAAAGTTATTTTTTCAGTGTTCGCATATCGATATAACTTTGGCATGATAATCAAGATATTTTCATTTTCATGGAATGAAACTACGTAGAAAAGTTGAATGGTAAGAAGCCCTGTGATCTGAACAGTTTGTGAGAATAATAGGCCTGGGTGTACCCTGGGCTATACCAGTGAGACATGAAAGCCTACGCGTCCATCTCTGCTTGATCTGAGCTGCCTTTCAGTATGATCGTCTTTCGTGTGCTTATATGTTATATTATCGATGTTTGTGATTTGTTAAAGGTGTGAGAGTTCTTTGTGGTGTGTGTGTGTGTGTGTGTGTGTGTATGTATATATATGATATATATCATATATATATATATAATATATCAATAATATAAAATATATATATATCCATAGTATATATATATAACATAATATAATTACATATATAATAGACATATATATATTATATATCATATATATATAAATATTAATATACATAATATATATATTATTCTAATAAAATTATATTATTATATATAATATATATAATGTATATATATATATAATACTATATTATTATATATATTAATATATATATGTGTATATATATATATATATATATATATATATATATATATTTTAATATGCTACTTAAGGAACAGTTTCAAATATCTCACAATATACTAACGATGTCGGAAACGTCGATTGTCAGCCTAGCACGAGCCTAGCCTAAACACGCGCTAAATTACCTCACTCTTGGCCATGGGTGAACCACGGTTCAGGGGTGAACAGATGAAATGGAACAGACTGTAAGGTAACGTAAATTCCTCCTGCATACAGTACTCCGTGCAATACATATGTGTTAACATTAACTCTCCCCATGGAGATTTGAACCACCGACCTCAGACTTATTACGTCGGCGCTTAATATGTAGGCCTATATTGAATGCATGGCAACCGTTCTCTGTAGCTTGAGACTAGTGGTTCTCATAACGTATAAGTAAAATTACAGCAAAGAACTGACGAAATATAACATGCAGTCACCTTAAACAAACTGATGATTCAGTAGTTCATTCGACAGAACCTTAGCCTTAGCCTACTGTTTCTAGATAACCAAAAGAGGCAGTGCAATTTTTTTTTTACCCAAAAACGAATTGAATGACATTACCTTCGAAAGCTATTATGATCCTTGCACCGTGCAGGTGAGGTGGTGGATGGATATATCAAAGTCACTCCTAAAGTCCTAAAGGAGCAAGTGGATCATCAGTAGTTGCCAAGGTTTCACGATATGATCATTCAAACACTAGTGTTTCATTGCTGTATGCTTAGATGAATCTTGCTGAAGTGTATGATGTATTGTTCTTGATTACACATCAGGATCTTAGAAGCACCATTGATAGCGGAGAGAACACTTTACTACCGAATCTTACGCAGCGGAAGAATACAAGAAAAATTACCGGGAACAAGTCGGCATGTTTTTTATCAATAGTACATAAAATACCTGTAAGAAAATAGCTATGTTAAAACAAACCTCCTTTATATATGAGGATATGAGAATAGAATTAAACAGAAACGTTCGTTGAAACCGAATAAAATAAGACAGGAAGTTAGGAACTACTTTTCTAATCGGATTACAGACAGATGGCTCATTTTAGTCACTGAGTCAGCGGTCGGCACTCGGCACCAAGGAACTTGGAAGTCTGTCCCACTGCGGTAACACTAGAGAAAAGATGTTCAACGAGTGCAGTGGCATTTTTCGTATATCAGGTGTGGTTGACGAGCATTGCAGTAGTGTTTTTGGCACATGAAAATTTCGTAAATGTATCTTAAGGCGTTCAAATGAAATATCTTGAAGCCTCAATACCTGCTACAACACGTGAAGCCAAATATTGGTTCAACAATTCTGTTGCATGTTAAAACGCACTTTCTAATTATATAATCTAGGCTACGAAGTCATCATTTCAGAGAGGTAAGCAGAGTTTAGGATTGCATGATTACAGTGAATTATTAAACCATCATCCGGTGTCCATCGAATAAGCAGCTATATTTATAAGGCAGATGGTGAAAACCTTAGTCCCTTTTGCACAAATGGCTGCCTATTGCAACCAACAATTTTGTCAAGCCCCTGTTATACATGAATTAGGTAGATCTAGGGTACTTATCCGCGGCGGCCTAGACTATGGCAGTTGCGGTTTTTCTATGCAGTTTTACCTACTGAACTAAGAATTTTGAGTAATATTTATTCGGACGACTGTAATTAACCCCCCAGAGGCTAGTACTAAACACGGCGAAATACATTGGACGCTCCTATCCCTAGTGGATGTCGTACCCGTGGTTACGTTCCTTGCAGTCCGTGTGGACTGCTTCTGTAGAAATACTATGAAATAGTTTTGCCACAATGAATTTAATTAATTTAGATAATTGTCGGTAATTCTAGGCAATAACTCGGTACGGAAAGCAAGGAACGTTCCCGCGAATACGACAGCCACTAAGGATTGGGGCGTCAAATGTGTTTAATACTGGCCCCTGGGGGTTAATTACAGTCGATCCCCCAAAAATAACAGTCTGTTCTTATTAAGCAACCCAGATACCATAGGAAACTGTAATTTTCAAAGTACTACCCGGCGCGGAGTTATTACCTAGATGTGCCCAATTCTCAATAACGGGTGAGCTTAAAGACATAATTGGTCCACGTTAGCAGTGTCATGTAGGCAGATGCAGTTCTGTAACAAGTCAGACTTAATCTAAAAGCAAGGTCTAACTTCAAAGAAAGGTAGATGTAAAGGGGACAGCCACAAGAAGGTAAACTTTATTAATATTTTTTGGTAGATGTAGGTAATATGCTAACTCCGCGCTGGGTATTTCTTTGGAAATTATTGTTTCTTATAATATTTGGGCTGCTTATTTAGATTTTGCCGTTATTTCTTGGGGGTCGGATGAAATTAACCCATAGAGGATAGTACTAAACACGGCGAAATACATTGAAGACCCTAATCCTTAGTGGCTATCGGATCCGCGGCAACGTTCCTCGCAGTCCGTGCGAAATTAATGCCTAGAATTACCAATTTTTTTTCCAAAAATTAGGAAAGGGTGCAAATAATACAAT
>NC_087210.1:24877140-24887140 GCF_015104395.2 Macrobrachium nipponense
AGGGCAAGGTAGACCTGAATTGATAGAGCTTGTTCGCCTCAGTGGCGTGGTTGATATGGTGTTGGCGTCCCACTTCGGTGGTCGCGAGTTCGATTCTCCATTGAGGAGTGAGAGATGTGTATTTCTGGTGATAGAAGTTCACTCTCGACGTGGTTCGGAAGTTACGTAAAGCCGTTGGTCCCCGTGCTGAATAACCGCTGGTTCCATGCAACTTAAAACACCATACAAACAAACAATATAGAGCTTGTTTGGTTTCATGATTTTATGTTTATGATACAGTAATTCACGTTTATATGTTTATGATAAAGTAATTCACATCTTATAAAAGGATATGTACTGAGAGAGAGAGAGAGAGAAGAGAGAGAGAGAGAGAGAGAGAGAGAGAGAGAGAGAGCAATAATCGAGGTCTGTTTACATAGAAGTCTAAGTATACACTCTTGTGAATCACTTTTTTTAATTAATATTTTGCGCTACATTATCTATTTATACGGCGTATTCTCATTTTTTATTTTTTCAAAACATAAGATAAAAGCAATTGTGCGCATTGGTTACAAGAGAGAGAGAGAGAGAGAAAGCCGAGATGAAATATCAGTGGTGATAAAATATTCTCTTGTGTGTGATGATGATCCTTAGTGGCAACTACACTTATTAAGCAAAGCTAAACAAGACGAAAATGCCAAAACACATACCGTGCCGTTGGTGAACTTGCTACATGTAGCCTGCTTGGTGTTGTCCTGCCTGCTAATTCACATTTTAGATATTTTGACGGTGATTAGAGATGAAATATCTGCATTGATAAACTTTCGTTTTGTGTACTGATATGATATGTGTGTGATAATCATAATTAAGAGTCAGTTAAACTTGCAATGAAGTACACGGGACAGTAAATCAAGCAAAATAAAAATAATAGCAGCGCGTGATATAGGTTCTAGTGCTTGGCCTTTGGCCTAAATTCTACATTCAACTCGATACAGTAATGTCAGACTCTGGTAATGCGCTAAGAATTACACTCAAGCACAGAGAGCGAAAGAGTTCGCTTTCTTGATTGCTGTTGGCTTTGGTCAAATCTTGATTTCACTTAACATGTCATGAAACGTCGTTGTTCATCGCTTGTTATTGGCAGATATGGATACGTCGTAGGTTTAGGAGCGCATCGTAAAAGGTGAATGGGTGACAAATACTAAGGCAATTTTTTTTTTTTTTTTTTTTTGAAAGGCTGATAAACGTAGAGTCATGAACTATCGTATGGTAATTGCCTACTTCGGAAAACGTCATTGCACTCGGTAACAAAGATTTTTTACTTTTTGTGCTTGATCAGTCGGGTGTTTGAACTATTGTCAGTGGGCTGCAGTCGATATAACTGTTCTTCGATATACCTTTTGTTGGAGCACGTGGCGTTCTTAGCGGTGCATGCAGCATTGCAGGTCATGCTTGTGTTGTGTGTAGCGCTGGTGATTGTGTGCTTGGTGAAAATCGCAGCCAAGTTAACAATGTTGTTCTAAAGTACGCTAAAATTAATAAGTGATTCTTTCCCAAATAGTTAATTTTGAAGTGCTTAATGAATAACTAATAATATAAAATGCATGCACTAGATCAGACTGATGTAGAGAATTTGAAAAAAAGATATATATTGAATATTGCCAAACTGTTTTGGGAATGTGATATATTTGCCAAAAAGGTACATGCATGAACAATACTACGCTTGTAGACTATGGCTATTTATGCCTGCAATTTCTAAGTCCAAGAAAATGAAAATTGCACTTTGATTTTCTGAAGTCCTAACAATTGAACCACATAGTTAGGAAGATCATTCGATAAAGTGGAACAAACCTTCTAGTTGATTAGATAACTCTCTCCTATTGAATGTAAAATGAAGAGCAAGGGTTGAAATTAGCTACATATTAGAGAACATGATGTGGATGGTTAATTCGGAAATCAGAATACAAGGGATGATCAGGGATGCGAAAAATATATAAACAATTCACAGTGAGCTTATTGACGGACGGTGCCACAAATTTGTACTTTAGGTTTGGGAGAGGAAGTTTCATTAAACTCATGTGTTCTGCAACAGAAATGTGAGCCAGGCACTCAACAGAAAATGGGAACAGAACCCGACCCATTGCAGGATAAAATACTAGCATTAGAGTAGAAGAGACTCAAAAATCTTGAAGAGTTTGTTCAGGATACCGATATTTTGAGCAACGAAGAAATATACGAAAGTGGGCGATAACAACGATTTCTAAAATTAAACCACCGTGTTACGAAGCTTAACGGTGTATCTGATTATATTTCCTAGATTCAGTTCGTTAGATATGTTAGTATATTTTCATCTTTATTTGCAGGCTTTTTTGTATGTATTTCTTTACGGATTGTTCAAGCGTGATTTAGTGACATGTCCACATAATTGGTTTTGCTAGTTTTGTACCGATACAATGCGGTTGTTTATGGTTGAGAGACGAGTACAGAGAAGGATGTCATGGTATTTATTTTACGCTTTCGACTTCATTGAAATGGAATACGGAACATGGTTTTGAGCAAATTCCCGGGCTCAGTAATAGAAAAAGGTGTCCAAATCCTTCTTCCCCCAGAATCCTTTTGCCTCCTACTTCTACTAACGCGTGAAACGTTTTCTCAGGTACCTTTTTTGTGTTCCTCCTGTGTGGAAAAAGTCGTCACGTGGAACTTTCTGTCGTGTACGTTTCCATTTTTATTTGTTTTTATTTATCTTTCCCAAGACCTCCCAAGCAAACACTGAAATGTAATTTAATTCGAAAATGCCGTATTGCCAAATTATCAGTTTTGTAAGACGACGCCGAGAGAGAGAGAGAGAGAGCGAGCCAGCGTTACGATGATTAATGGAGCTTCCTGGAGATAGGGAGTTTGTCAGGAAGAAAAACGACGACGATAAGGAGGAAGGAAAGGTTGAGAAGAGTAATTTTCCATCTTTTTTTCCTTTCATTTCTTTGCCAGAATGCAGGGAGGAGCAACTGGGCTTCCAGGAATTCTTAGGGAAACTTTGCCGATATGAGAGAACCATCTACATCGTAGTCTTCAGCTCTTGGGATTACCAGCCTCACTCCGAATCTCGTTATACATAAATTTACGAATACACGTTTCCATAGATGTTTTCACTCTAAATATATATATATATATATATATATATATATATATATATATATATATATATATATATGATATATATATTATATATATATATATATATATATATAAGATATATATAGATATATATAATATATATATATATATATATATATATATATAATATATATATATATATATATATATATATATACACACACACACACACACATATATATATTATATATATATATATATATATATACATATACTACGTATATACACATCGATACGCTTTTATGTAGAGAAATGTTTGTATATTATATATATATATATATATATATATATATATATATATATATATATATATATATATATGAATTGGTAATTTTCGAAATGAACAATGGAACATAGTGAAAATGGTCATGAAACGTAATGACACCATACATGAATTTGGCGTGAATTGTTTTACGTATAGCAGAATGACAGTGCGAATGAATTTATATAGTAGAATGACAGTAAGCAGTAAATATTCTAGAAAGATGATATGAATTGCTTGTAAAGCAAAAATTTTTCATATTGCAAGCGTTTCTTGAATCTTGAATTCTGGGTATTGATATGTACCTAAGGGTGGTAATCGTCAGGAGTTTACAAATTTGGTCACAAGATCAGATCGGAGTAGGCGGAACGTTAAGGTCTTCATGTACTGAACGATTGTCTTTATCTTTCACAAAAACATCGTGTATGGGCTTGTCTGAATGCAAAAGACGGCGGAGTTTCGTGGGCTGAACGATCTCAGCGGGAATCTGTCACGACCTGGTTGCTGGCGCTTGCGACTTATGTCTGTCATACACGGGTCGTTCAGTGTGTATGTGCTTGTCTGCCGATATAACACTATCACGCACGTTTCTTATAGAGATATGTCATATCTTCCCGAGACAAAATCTTTGTTCAGACTTGAAATCGGTGCGGAGTTCGTTCATAGTATCTAAATAATGTGTGTGGTGTTGATAGCAACAATCGTTCAGTGTATGGGACCCTTTAGTTTTTGTACGCAGACCGTCACAGTTCGACCAGGTGAAGTAAAGCAGGTATGACGCAGTCTCTAGAGAGGTACTACCTCATCACCATTGCTCTCTAGGACTGTTATTAAATTTAGAATCAAGGGCAGAAAAAGGAAACGACTGCGTGAAAGACTGCCCGCATATAGAAGGGATAGGAAGACATACTATGACTTTCTTTATGAAGTAATACCTTAATTTAAAAAAGGAGGACATGAGGATGAATGGCAGAAAGAAAAGGAGGGTGCGAGGATGAAAGACTTTGTCACACTCCGATATTTAACCACATAAGAACTTAAAATTTTTTTTACCAGAATTTCGTAATCTTTGTTGCTTTAAACGTTACATAAGTACGGATTACCCCTATCAAGGTTTATGAATTCAGCCCAAACATTCATAATCCAGACACAATACATTTTCGGCTTTTACTGGGCACAGCAATCCCGAAGGTATTATTTAATTTTCTATGGTCCTAGCGGCAACCTCTTTCATTCCTTTTTACTGTACCTCCATTTATAATATTTCTTCCTTCTTGGTTTCAACCCTCTTCTAACAATGGTTTCATAGTACAACTGTGAGGTTTTCATCATGTTACACCTTTGAAACAGTTTTAACTCTGTTTCTCTTACAGCGCTGAAAGACCTCATAGGTCCTAGCGCTTAATCCGTGGGCAGACAAAACTGTAAACAATGTCTGAGAGACTTAATCCGTCGGCAGACAAAATCTGTAAACAATGTCTGAGAGACTTACTCCGTCGGCAGACAAAATATGTAAACAATGCCTGGGAGACTTAATCTGTTGGCAGACAAAATCTGTAAACAATGCCTGGGAGACTTACTCCGTCGGCAGACAAAATCTGTAAACAATGCCTGGGAGAATTAATCCGTCGGCAGACAAAATCTGTAAACAATGTCTGAGAGACTTACTCCGTCGGCAGACAAAATCTGTAAACAATGCCTGGGAGACTTAATCTGTTGGCAGACAAAGTCTGTCTGTTGGGAAACGAAAACTGTAAACAATGTTTTGGTGGACTCAATCCATTGGCAGACAAAATCTTTAAACAATGTCTGAGAGACTTAATCAGTTGGCAGACAAATCTGTTAACAATGTCTGGGAGACTTAATCTGTTGGCAGACAAAATCTGTAAAGAATGTCTGGGAGATTGTCTGATGGGAGACAAAATTTGTAAACAATGTCTGGGAGACTTAATCTGTTGGCAGACAAAGCCTGCCTGTAGGCAAACAAAATCTGTAAACAATGTCTGGGAGACTTAATCCATTGGCAGACAAGATCTGTAAAGAATGTCTGGGAGACTGTCTGATGGGAGACAAAATTTATGAAACAATGTCTGGGATACTGTCCGTTGGCAGACAAAATCTCCGTTGTTCATACGGCCGTGCCTGGCCAGTTAAGTTTCGGTGGAGATGGGCACAATACCTTAATGGCAACATGGCTCAGAGCCAGGAATACGGAAAGCGAATGGAACTTTTGAATAATAGCAATGATAACTTACTGTAGCATTGTGCCGTTAAAATGGTAAGCAGAAAGTGTCGTCTCATTGGCGCCAACAGAGAACATTGAGGGAAACTGAAAAAGAGAGTTAGTAACAGAAAAATTTTAAGAAAGGAAAATTAATGTTAAAAAAGATTAAAGTGAAATAAATTACTAGATATTTTATAATGCTTGAAAATCAAGGCCAATATACATCATGTTTTCATATAACAAATTACCATTTTAACGGATTAAACACGTATTGTGTATAGCTAATGTTTCAAATATAAAATTATCAGAATATATTCCCAGGGATATCGAGTTGTATTTGACTCCAATGATCAATGTAATCTTCATGTAATCTCTGCGTATTTTAGTCAATATTTTCATGTATATAATTAATTTAGCAATATATTCGATTCTTTGGCATTCCATTGAGGGGTGAGAGAGGTGTAGTTCTGGTGATAGAAGCTCACTCTCGACGTGGTTGGAAGTCACGAAAAGCCCTTGGTCCCGTTGCTAAATAACCACTGGTTCCCTGAAACATGAAAACACCATACAAACAAAAGCATAATTTAGCAATATAAATTGTTTACTATTATTATTATTATTTATGCATCATTCTCTGCAACGTTCGTGTGCCTGGCAGCCGTTTAGTTACTCCAGACAAAGTCTGGTGTCTTTGCTCGAAGCGCTCTTCATACAATTCGGCGATGTCCTCCGTAGGGGGTTAGTGCCGTCAGTTCACTTTGTGGTGCACAGTAACCATTACTTCAGGTTATTTGCAGCGTGCCTTCGGCCCTAGCTGAAACCACTGTTCGTTCCTTTTACTGTACCTCCTTTCATACTCTCTATTTCTTCCATCTTACTTTCCACCCTCATCTAACACTTCATTCACAGTGCAACTGCTTTGAGGTTTTTCTCCTGTTGACCTTTCAAACCTATTACTGTCAATTTCCGTTTCAGCGCTGAATGGCCTCATAGGTCCCAGTGCTTGGCCTTTGGCCTAAATTCTATATCTGTGTTCAGTCAAATTCAGCAGCAGCAATTCTGGCAAAGTAGCATCAGTGGCATGATCGGTATGGTTTTGACCTGCCTCCTCGGTGGCCGCGAGTTCGATTCTCGGGCATTCCATTGAGGGGTTAGAAATGTGTATTTCTGGTGATAGAAGTTACACTCTCCATGTGGTTGGGAAGTAAAGCCGTTGGTCCTGTTGATGGATAACCACTGGTTCCATGCACCGTAAAAACACCATACAAACAAACAAACCAAAAATTCTGGGCAAATTTACCTCCCGCAGCCGGTCTTGGGCTGCCCAGGTACGGCCGCTGTTTCAGCTTTTACAATTGTCTGCACAGACTTTGTCTGGGAACAGGGCCGAGTCTGCCAGACACTGCATAGTCGTTTGGACGAGGCCTAATTTACCCGAAGCTATTGTGTGTGTATTTCTCTGCCATCTGTTTATCTTTGGACTTTTTCTGAGAATGTCCTTCTCTCCTTTTGCAGATTTCATGGTAAGAGGAAGTATGAAGGAATCGAGGAAATGTAGAAATTGAATGCCTTTGGTCTTTGGTCCCACTCCTCCCCATTTGCTTCTATGTCAGATGCTTTTGGAACATTTTTTTTGGCGATGGCGTGGCAAAAATCTTTTTGAGGCAGTTTTTATTTGTCAAATAATGATTATCGTAGTTTGTTTATTTATTTATTTTTGTTAAATAACGTTCTTAATTATTATTTTCTTTTCAGATATGATTAGTCATCGGCCACAAGTCTGTCGTAGAAGGAGACACATTACGGATGAACTTCAACGTAATTTCCAAGACTGAATAATGATTTAACGTCAAGATAATGTGTTCAGCGTACGATATTGGTTTCTTTGTGAGGATATTTCTCGTTTAGAACCGAATAAATTTTGCATATTACCTGCTTTTCGATGATTTTCTAAGTCAGCCAAGAGCACTGTGACATTTAAAAGAAAATTGATATCTGTCAAACGAATTTTTATTCACCAGACAATTCCATAAAATTGGGGAGGCGTTGATAAATACTGTTCAGTCCATATTCGTGTTAAGCCCGAAAGATAAATCACGAAAAAACTATAAATGTAAAAGGGCATTAAGCAAGTATACAAGATCTCCAGCGTCCGAGAACAGAAGATCATGAGAGGATTTACTTTTTACCTCATAAATAAAAAACATTATTTGATTAGCAAGTGCAGTTTCGCGCGTTTCTGAGTTTTATTTGGGAGTGTTTAGGGGGAGTGTCAAGATAGTACCGTCGAGTGCGTTTCGTCAAGTAGTGATATATTGCGCAGAAGTCCTGCTGCAAATCATCTTAAATTTGGTAAGTGATTTACTTATTTGTTTCTAATTTGTGATGTAAATTTCATTACTCTTAAGGGTTGTTGTATTGCCAGTCAGCCTTGTATTTTACTGTATTTTTTTCTAGTAGATTAGTACCTTTAAAGGTGAGGTTCCCCCCAACATTTTTTTTTACCTATGCCTATATTTTAAGGTCACTCAATCACTAACCTTTACGGTTAGTGACTGTGTCCGCAAAATATTTTCATCTGTATTATTTAAAAGTCACAGGTCACTTTTAAAGCTAAAATTTAGTTTTTAATGTTTTATGTCACCGTGTTAAGTAAAGCTTGGTGCACATGTGACGGGGGTAGTAGGTCTTTTTTTTTTCTTTCTTTTTTCGATTTTGAGAGAATAGACAGACATGGTAGTGTTACTTTTGGAGTTCGCTTGAATAACATATTTGCCCTGGATCTTTCTTTCAAGATCCAAGACTTGATAATTTTTTAAAAAAGGTATCTTACTGGTTGGTGATGACATATGCAGATATCTTGTAACATGGCCGGTTTGTCAAGGATACAGTGAAATCTAAGGTAGATAGTTTCAGCATTTGTCTAATTTTCAGCAACGATCATAGTTAAATAATGTCAGGCTGTACAATAGAAGTACTTATGTGTGAAACTGCACCTTTTAAAGTGTGAGGTGATTCAAGATGCTACTACCATTGGAATTAGCTTGACCGACAAAATATTTGTTAAGATTTATAGCTTAAAGAATGTGATAATTATGGTTCTGGTGTACTGATTACATTAGAGTACAATTACGCTGAAGCTTCTCATTGTCAAAATAGAATCGAGATGGAATTTTGGCTAGGTTTTTTTTTTATTAATGTTCTTCATTGTCCCCAGTTTCTATTGATTTAAAGGAACTTGGTAGGCAGGCGCCCTTGATGTTTTCTGTTGTTTTACCCAATTATTTTTAATCTTGGTCTTTTTCAAGGTCACAGATCAGCTTAGAGGCCTGAATTTTAGATTATATTCTCCAGATCCCGAAAGTATGATAATTTCACTGAGTAGCCTGAACTGTATCTGTACATTTGCATTTCTTCATTTTGGTCGGCAGTCCCCTTGTGGTTAAGGATTTTTTTCCACATTTATTTGTGGAAAAAAAGCTCTTCAAGTCCGTTTAAACAGTATTTTTCTCAGACTGAAGAAACTAGTCATTTTGAAGGTAAAACATTTTAGACTATTGTTTCTCCGATTTTGACGAAAATTTTATGATAGGCAACTTGCGAACTAAGACACCTGTCCTCAAACATTATTTACCTTGTCCTATTTTCTAAGGTCACATTTTGTCTTTTCTGAATTAACATTTATGTAATTTTATTTTCACATGTCAGTTTTACTTTATCTACATCATAAAAATTATGACAGTCACAGGCCTTTCGTTTGTGGAGCTTTTGCAGGAAAGATGTCAAGTTTTAACTGTAAAGTTGCAGGTTGTGTTCAGTGGAGTATTCCACTCCCACCCTTGTCTATTAAAGGTGCGTCCCCACGGTCGAACAATGTCCGACGGACAAACATTGTTGCCATATCATAGGCGAAGCAGGATGACGTCAAAAGCGTTGAAACGATGGGAGTAGATCTGGCAATAAACAGTGGTACCAGATGAGGTTGTATACCAGTGTTTTTACTCTGCTCACAAGGCAAAGACTGGTAGACAATTGTTAATTGGTAACAATGTTTGTTCGACGGACATTGTTCAACCGTGTGGACGCATCTTTAGTCTCACAAGTTAAACTTAAAGTCATCCCTGTTTCCTTATTATTTCCACGAACAAAATGCTAATAGGGATGCGTGCAATATTATGTCATAATTGATGAAATGAATATGTGTGTATATATATATATATATATATATATATATATATATATATATATATATATATATATATATATATATATATATATATATATTATATATATATATATAATATATATATATTAAATTTCTGACTCACGTCAGAATAGAACCTTGGTCTTTCAATTGA
>NC_087210.1:24897140-24914640 GCF_015104395.2 Macrobrachium nipponense
GGATAGACTAGCGTTTGTTTAGATGGTGATGCGTATCACACCAAGGGGGGATATTACATATGAACATTTGCATCGATTATAAAAGCCTTATTCGAAACAACTTTCTACGGTTACTGGGTAGAATCCTTAATGAATTTAATTATATGTTGGAAGATATATTTAGAAAGTTCAATTTCTTCTTTATCTGCTAACATGGATTTTGTCTGAATGTTGGTATTGGAATGCTTGTCTGTTGTCGTCGTTGCTATGGCGGGCCCTGTCCACTTTTTTTTTTTTTTTTTAAATTACTGTTCCGAACATCTGTTGGGTAATAGACTATCATGATCAATTATAACTTCCTCTCTTTTAAAACGTGGGCAACTTTCACACTCATAATGTCTTGTTTCTTTCACGTCGTAAACCAGCTGTATTAATTTGAGTTAAGTTTTATTAAAGAAATTTGCGTACATACGTTGCTTTCCTCTAAATATTTATAGTATTATCGTAAGCTGATCATTTTCCTCATTTCTTATGCTTGTGCCTAACAAATGAGTGCTTAGATGGTGATGATTTTGCTGTTCAAAAGGCCTGAAATATTGTGCTCTCCAACACAACATTAACAGCCTCCGGCACTGGGTTATGTGAATGAGTCATCAAATCCTGAGGCAAGTATCACTGGAAATAAAGTATATATATACATATACAAATACATATAGTATGAATAATACAAATACTGCATACATATACTAAATGTACAAGAATCCATGGAAAGGGTCACTTGAAGCAGATGACCTTTTACTGTTGAATTTGTATATGAACACGACGTCTTATTGTTGAAGTGTTTCAAGTTTATAACGCTTAAAAGTACAAGGGTGCTTCTTCGAAATCCAAATGGATTAGTCAAATATGACCAATTTGTTGATTTTGGAAAATACCGTCGCGGTACTTCCTTAAATGAGGGCTTATTTCGTGGTTAAATAATTCAGTCTATTGTTTCCCAATGCATAATTATGTGGGTCCTCGTACTGTACACTCATGTTTGGAATTCAAGCGTTCCTTGGCATGATCCAAGACGAAAGTGGCTAAGGCTAACTGGTTAGTAACCAAGTCCAAGTTCTGAAAAGTACGCTCTATTGCATTGTGACAAACTGTGATTACACTAATGAGTCCATAACAGTATTTTTCATAACTGCTGAAGTGAGTATGACTTCTCTTTATACCAAAGTGAGCTTTTGGCGCTTGACATTACCTTATTCTACGATGTTCCTTCGACCGTACTTCCTTTGTTTCTTAACAACTTGACCGTTATTTTGACACAAAATGAACTGGTGTGCTGCCCGTATAAGCGTTTTGCCACAAATTTTATTTGAGAGCAGATCCATATGGCCATGAAGGTGACGGAACTCAGGCGTGAAATGACTTGCATTTTTCTCAGAAAGTATCAAAATCTTCGTAATTAAAAGGGGCACGATACCATCTGGAAAGATAGGGATGATACTAGAATAGTCGATATCTAGATAAGTATCAGTTTATCCCTGTTAATAGATATTTGGTGCCGTTCCCAAGTCTAAAAATGAATATAATTGCCATTTTAGGTGGTACAAAGTCACACTTTTGTCTGGGATTGATACTTAGGTCTGGAAGTTTCCAGGTTTTCTCTCTGACGCACGACCAAGAAGCAGCATGTCCTTTATGCTCACTTTTTCCTAATTCTTGAGGGATAATCTTTCCATCATAAAAAAAAATTAATCGCACTTGCTTTTGAATGATAAATACATCAGATTTCTGCCCTCGGCAATTTATCATACTTCCTTTTGGGTATACGTATATACCCTTATGAACCACTTTGCTGTGGTTAGAACAGTTCCTCATCCTTGAAATTATCACTGCGTATTTCTTGTTAAACGGACAAAGGGATCTTCTGAAAGTGAACATTACTATTTAGTTGTGTGAGGCACTGTTAGCACAGACTTCTTATAACTTATTAAGCTTTATCTTTGGGTCAGCTGATGGTGCCATCCTTTGTTTTTGTAATTTATATGTGTGTGTGTATAATATATATATATATATATATATATATATAGTATATATATATATATATATATATATGTGTGTGTGTGTGTGTGTGTGTGTGTGTATGTATGTATGTACTATATATATTAGAAATTTAGGAATATACTGGTACAGCATTGTAAATAGATCAGTGCGTAATCGCATACTGAGAAGTCGAGTAGACCAGTCTATCCAGTGAGCGCACACATGGCCATAAAAGAGAGACGTGTCCGTTTCTTATTAGTTTTAGCTACTTTGTCTTTGTAGGGCGGTTTTTTTTCCAGATGTTTAATGAATAGTTCGAGGATAGACATTCGGAGATAATGTGTATCATGAGGGCTATCTATCTTAATGACTCGACTGATTGCATTGCGGGTCATTTTTTTCATTATTTTAGTAGGCCTCACAAAAAGTATCTCGAATTAAAACTTTTGAGGAATTTGCCGTAAGCTGTAAATGTGTATTGCCTGTGTCTACATTTATTATAAATGTAAAGTTGTATATTATTTGTACAGGCTTTACTTGACAAAAGGTTTCATGTTAGAGCAAAAACAGCTTTCGCCGTCATTGTTCCAATCGGTTATTCTCATGAAATTAAAATGAATTCATCTCACTGCCAGATACCCACTAAAAACCATTCATTTAGTTATTTTTCAGTATACATCGTTGAATGGGATTTTCAGTTTCCTATGAGAAAGGTAATACTCATTTCCCACACATTTTCGTATGAGTTTAAAAAACTATTTGAATATATTGCCAGTGGCCAAAAGCAAATTTCCCCGGTGTGCTTGTATACATTTTCGGTGAGAATTTTTATTTTTGTAATGCATGGAAATATATGTATGAAGCAGATGAATCAAGAAATAAAAACATACGTTAGGTAATTATGATCAAAGTAAAGACAATTAAATAGTATATACATAGATACATACATACATATATTGCATTAGGGGATCTAGATAAAAAAAAATCTGAAGAGTGCTTTTGGGGAGACGAATGGGAGAGGGGGGAGGGAGGAGGAGGAGGAGGGTAGGAGGTTAGGAGGAAGGGAGGAGGAGTACGAAGAGCGGCCACTACAGACGAGGTCAAGAGAATTCCCGAAAGTGGAGATGTCTGTAGGAAGGTCTTGTTTGGAGATCAGTTTCTCTAAATAATCCAAGAGTACAGGAGGAACTGTAGAAGAAGCAGATGCTGTAGCAACCTACGAGATAGGCAATCCGTGCAACCTGAAAGACGAGAAATGTTACAGTGACTATATATATAATATAATATATATATATATGAATATATATATATATATAGTTGTAATATTATATATATATATATATATATATATGATATATATTGATATATAGATATATAGAGATATATATATATATATATAATATATATATATATATATATATATATATAGACATTATAGCTATATATATATATATATATATATATTATAAATATATATATTATATATAATATATATATATATGTGTGTATATGTATGAATGTACAATACACTACACACACACTTATATTATATATGCATGCATCATTTTATTTTGAATGAATTTGATTATACCTATCTGTTTCATTCTTAGAGCTAAATTAATTTTGTAGAATTGCATGTTGACAGTTTTATATACCTTATATATATATATATATATATATATATATATATATATATATATATATATATATATATATATATAATATATAATCACATGGTTACATACACTCCTAAATATACTATACATGCATATAAACCGTATTTGATTATACATATCTATTTCACTGTTAAATCTGAGAGAATTTTATGGTTTTAAATTATATATATTTAATTGTACGTTAGGTTTAAATTAATCAAGCACTTATAACCAGAAATTTGTGTATACCGACATATTTATTTTGTTTGGTCTGATTTACATGTTTGTTGATGTTCGAAAAGGCATGCATTTTGTCATTATAATTAATTGTTATCTGTGGGTGTTTTAATTACGTATTATAAATTGATGTGTGGGCGGCGATGTTCAGGGTTGTTGGACTCAATTCATTTATTCTTTTAAATCAATGCATTATACCTACTTGCAATACAAACACGAATGAATATCAAGTGTGTACAATCAATTGAGCCAAAATGATTCATTTAAATGTTAAATATATTGATGTTCAAGTGTATAGTAATATCCTATATTTTATTAAGTGCACTTCGAAGTTAATTAACATACAGATTTATATCGTTCACCAACATGAAAAGCATGTCCGCCCTCTGCTTTCTGTGTTTGCAAATATTTCGTTACAAGATGTCGTCAACCGATATTTAATGCTCATCTTATTAGGCGTGAAGTGTATGATTTGTTTGCCTTAATCTGCATGCTGCTGATGCAAGTAAATTTCCTTGTAAACTGACGTATCTTTATTTTCCCTTTCATCTGATTTGTGCCTTGTATACTGTAACCTCGTTGCTTTTTATCAGAATTTCTGCTGGTCAATTTATTTAGAAATTTTATGCAACCCCATTCATTAGTAATTTGGGTCGCTCTTTTTTATGTTCCTTTATCAGTTCTTTGATGTGTCACTTTCCATACATTCTATAATCTTTTATGTCAGCTTTGCTCCAGTGTATTGGGCAGTTCCTTTCTCGCTTTCGGCTGAAGAGGAGAGAGCAGAGGCAGTCGTTCAACCATTAAAAAAGAAGAAGAAAACAGTAGGAATTTAAGAGAAAGGAAGAAAATTGCCATTTAGTAGGGAACAGATATAGGGCAGACCCATCTTCTTTGTTTTTTAAATACTTGTTCTGTGTTAATACCAGACTTGAAAATCTCAATCTTGTTTACATTTTATTTACCCAGGGCCGTTTGCTTTATTTTCGCTGTTTTGCCATTAAACGTATCTTTATTAAACTCGCTCATCTTCAGTTTATTTATATTCTATTTCGCTTATTTTTGTAGTCATTTTTCATGCTTCTGTTGTCCTTGTTCTCATTCCGTCTTTTTCAAGGCGAAATCCAAGTGATTGTAACCCCACCTCCCACAAGGGGTTAGGGCTTCCCAACTTGATTTCAGTCCGGAAAAAAAGTTTACATTGGCGCCCAGTCGTAGTCTCAAAACTTAATTTCAATTCACAGGTTTGTTCCCTCTATTTTTTTGAGATCTTGTCTCCTCTTTTCAGTGAAGTAGACTCTGATTATTTTTCATTCCTTCATTCCGTTTCTCTTCCCTTACTTAGCTAGGTTACATGATCTGATTTTTACTTCATATTGCTTCCATTTGGTGTAAGTCGTGTACAATTTTTATTGTATTCTATTACCATAATTATTATTATTATTATTATTATTATTATTATTTTATTATTATTATTATTATTATTATTATTATTATTATGATAATAAACGTCACGTGATACCAGCTATACCAGCACCAATACCAGCCCTTAAACCGAAGACGACCCCGGCCCTGAACTGAACTACGCTTACGGAATAATACCGGCACTGACGACGACCCCTGCTTGACCTGGACCTGATATCCTGTTCTAATAAAAGATTACCTTCAGCATTTATAATTTTTTTAAAAATTCCCAATATGAATATTGACCAGTTACTCAGAAACTTCGCTGAGCCTGAGAAACGAATTGTAAGGAAAATAGAAAAAACAATATATAAAATCAACTCGCTTAATTCTGCCATTCTTTTTAACAGTATTTAGCCTAAAAGAGGGTCTTCTACTACCAAAATTATATTATTATTATTATTATTATATATTATTAGATAGATAGATTATGATAGATTAGATATTATTAGATAGATAGATATTAGATTAGAAGATGAACCTTATTCATATGGAACAACACAAAAGGGCCCATTGACTTAAAATTCAAGCTTCCAATGAATATGGTGATTATTAAAAAGTAAGACGAGGTAAAGGGAAATATAGAAAGAAAATAGTCATAAATAGAAATTGACCTAAAACAGGTTGCATTGATTTTATCACTGTTATAAATGTATGTGGCCTTTCTTACAATACCTATATTTTGTACGGAATTTGCTGACGCTTTCATTAGATGTTTCTCAAAAATCAGGTGTTACTCAAAAGTTAGGCGTACGATAGTTAAAACTTCAGACTCATTCAGCAGACTTCCATTCTCTTAGAGGGGATGATGGGGTGGAAAATCTGTACGAGATCTGGTATTCAATAGTATTTTCGTTTTACTGACGTTCAGTCTCTTACCCCACCGACTACACCATTTACTAATCCGCGCCTTGTCACGATGAAAACTAAGAGCAGCTTCAATTTTCATAAGTGGAGGCTATACTACACCCACATACTGAACAATCTTGTTTTCCAGGCCAACAACCATATCACTTGTATACACTAAAAATAACAGTGGACCAAGAACACAACTTTGTGGAACTCCAGATACAATAGGTCTTGGTTCGCTAAATAACCCATCTACAACAACTCATTGCTACCTGTCTACCTGCACGGAATCTTGAAGTGAACCTAAAACATATCCACCCACTCGAAGATTCTGAAGTTTATAAATAAGTGCCTTGGGCTTTACTAAATCGAAAACAGCACGAACATGATTGAATTACTCTACACTCAAAACTCCCAGCGAGGTTCTCTTGCAAAAGGTATGCCAAATCTAAGGCCCCATCCACACGGTCGAGTTTTGCTCGACGAACTTTGTCCGATGTGACGTCAGAAGCGGATAAACAGCGAGGAAAGTCAGAACTTAGCCACGGTTTCTCCGCTTCTGACGTCACATCGAAAAAAGTTCGTCGAGCAAAGCTCGGCCGTGTGGACAGGGCCTAAGGCCCCGTCCACACGGTCGAGCTTTGGTCGATGAACTTTGTCCTATGTGACATCAGAAGCGGAGAAACTGCGAGAAGAGTCAGAAGCTCATCCCCTGTTTCTCTGCTTCTGACGTCACATTGAACATAGTTCGTCGAGCAAAGCTCGGCCGTGTGGACGGGGCCTAAAAGGGCATCGCAGGTACGTATTTACTATCGCCAAACATTCCTTAAGATTCAACATACTTACCTAGTGAATTTAAAAACAAGCTTTTTTGTTCAACTTTGGAGAGCACATTGCGAATAGAAATTGGGTTGTAGTTACTGCTGTCTGCAGATATGCCGTTCTTTGGAACAGGCGCTGTATTGCAAAGGGCTTGTGTTAATTTGCAAAGATACTACGTCGACATAAAACCTATTGAATCAACTAGTCTTAGGAGGCAGCACACTACAAACCTTTTTGTGCAGTCTTACTTTCAACCCAATCTTCTCAAGTCTAGATTTTGAATCGAGCAATGAAAACGTCCATTTTGTGATATCTCCCTTTACTTGACAACTTCCTAAATTTTTCAGTATATAGTGTTGAGTAAATAATGACACGCAACGGAAGTCTGTCCTTATTTCCATTGAGCCAGAGACTTCTCGATTTGCTTTACGTTTCACGCTGTTATGGAAGTATGTTTTGTGTAGCTTCAGTTTTCTTGTTTAGATTTTTTTTATTTCTTTCTTAGTTTATTACATCAGTACGAAATTTATTCAAAATTTCTTGATAGTTATTTTCCACTTTCAAGTATTTGAAGTGGTTTCAGTTAAGTTCATCCACCGAAATCTGTCCGTATATTTCAGATATTCCCACAACACCATCATATAGACGAAGGACTCCAGGAAGTTTATGCACAGTCGTTTTTTAATTTGGCATGTTGAAGATCAAAAATAAATACTCCAACCTCATCCTCATGGATGTTAATCTGATGAAATCAAGGCCGTTTCTGTGCAAAAGCCTCATTTAATAGGACATCATCTAAGTGAAACTTGTATCCTTTCCTAGTGTTAAGTTCAGCATTTCTATTTATTTATCAGATCTTTTATTTACTATAATTTCAGGGTCCAAATATCGCCTCAAAATAATATTCTAATTTATTTTATTTATCTTATTTTATTGATTATAATTACAGGGTCGGAATATCGCCTCAAAATGATGTTCTAATATATTTTATTTATCTCATCATCCATTCTAACATTATTTTAGGAATCCTCAGATCATCCATTCTAATATTATTTTAGGAATCCTCAGATTATCCATTCTAAAATTATTTTAGGAATCCTCAGTTTATGTAGCTCTTGTACTGTTTCCATAGCTTACCTGATGTGTGGTAGAGGTCGCTACTTATAAACCATTGGCTGGAGGGTTCCCTAATGATGACCTGCGATGACCTTTGGTAGAGGTCAGCCAGGCGGCCCACGCACTTGATGGACATAGTAGACCCCTTGAAATGGTGTCGCTTTACACTCAGAGTGAGTTGGCTGCTGACACTCTCCAGTTCAGCTGGATTGATGATGCGGTCGATCTCATTCACGTTGTTTGGTTCAGCCTGAAACAAGACACTCTGTGAAACCTTCGAGTATATATAAAGCAGTGAAATTAGGATCTGTCACACTAGACATTTGTGTCTACTACAGTTGTCTACTGAGTATCATTCGCCAGTACCTTTATGGGAGTTTTCATTTACTGACTTGTAAAGGATTGTGCCAGTATTGCCTTGCAATTAAATTCTTTGAAGGATATACTATGCAGACTTTTGTTGTCTGCATTTCTTTTCACCTAAAATATCATGCGTTGTGTAGAGATTTTGTGTAAAGTCAAATTCAGTACTTAGATAAAAAAAAAATGTCTAAGAAGACGTTTCTATAAATTTCAGTTTTACGAGTCAATACTAGTTGTAAATGAGATGTTCAAGAAATTTTCCAGACGCCCGAAAATTCTAACATATGTAATAATCCGAAAAGGCTATGAACTGTAACACCTTTTCAACAGAATAGCTCTCTAGTATGAAGAAGTAAAACAAAAAATAGTAAATACAGCAAATGGACATGTGTACATAAAATTATCATTAATAGATCAGACTTGATAGGCGTACAGTTACATAAATACATAAATACCCATATACATCATAATATATTTTTATATATATATTATATATAAATAATAGATAATATATATATATATAATATATATAGATTATTATATATAATATATAGATATATTGCTTATAATATATAGATAGATAATAATATATATATATAAAGTACAAATACATACATCATACACACATCAATATATTCAATATATATACTGATGCTTCCCCATATATATATATATAATCATAAATATAATATATATATCATATTTTATATATTATTATATATATATATATATATAGATATATAGAAGAATATATATATATAATAATAATATATATTATACGTACAATACATACATACCATATATATACATATATATATTCCACCATACATATACATACATATGTGGTGTTTGATACGTATATACACACCATGAATGTGTGTATACATTTATGTTTATGTAGACATTATTATTATTTATTATTATTATTATTATTATTATTATTATTATTATATATTCAGTAGATGAAAGCCTATTCATATGAAACAATCCAACAGGGGCCATTGACTTGAAATTCAAGCTTTAAAGAATAGGGTGTTCATTGAGAAGAGGAGAAAAAAGTGAAGTATATAAAGAAGAGATTCCACTGATTAAAAAAGAATAAAATAAATTAATACATAAAAATTTATTAAACTGCTTAAGTTCCAACTGCACGAACGGTGTGAAGAATATATTATAATATATATAATATATATATATATATATAAATATATATATATATACACATATATATATACACATATATAATAATATATATATATATATATATATAATATATATATATATATACATATATATTGCACACGCGCACACAGTTGGAACTTCAGAAGTTCAAGTGAAAATGCAATGCATTACTACCCTCATACTACTCTTATCTATATATATATATATATATATACTATATATATATATATATATACATATACACATACATATACTTATACATATTCATATACTGGCTGACCAACCTGGTGCTGCCAGGGAAAACTGAATGACCTGTAAATATCTCTCTCCTTCCAAACCCCCTCTACTCTCTCTCTCTCTCTCTCTCTCTCTCTCTCTCTCCTGTTAAGATAGATAGTTGCTTCAGTTACATTGCCCAACGTTTTTGACATTTCATATTCACCAAATCTCACCCCTATTCCTATTGAGGCTGAACTTAAACTTGAAGGGCACTGGGTTGTGTCTCTTCATCCCAACAATCTCAAAAACCATGGATTAGGCACTAATATCTGTTGTTTTATGTTATTTTTTCATGTTATCCTATAGGGGGTGAATTTGGACTTCAAGGACCTTGGGAGTGTCACTATTCATCTCAGCGACATCAATACTATGGGTTAGAGTTAGACACTCATATCTGTTACCCCCGTTCCCACCCATTTTCATCCCTCCTCCCTATTGGGGCTGAACTTGGTCTTGAAGGGTATTGGGAGTGTCACTACTTATCTCAGTGACCTCAAAAACTATGGATTAGACACTCATATTTGTTGTTTTCGATTAATTTTACGCTGCCCCCTTCTCGCTCCCGCTCCCTATTGAGGCTGAATTTGGACTTGAAGGGTGTTGGAAGTGTCAATACTCATCTCGGCAACCTCGAAAACTATGGGTTAGACACTAAAATCTCCTTTTCTGTTTTTATTGTCACCTCTTTCCCAGAACAGAAGTAAAGGTTTAGAAGATAGTGGCATATGACATCAGGAGCTTTTATATTTAAATAAACTCAGACCACCAGAATAAATGGGTTTGAAGTGCTTTTCATAAAACTGAGAGAAAAACTAAATCCGCAGTAATTTTGTAATAGATAATCATGGTTCCATATAGTTTTGAGCAAAATGTGAATTTTATTGCAGATTCCTTCATATGGCTGTTGTAATGTAGATTTCAGATTTAGAATAAGTGATAGGCCTTAGTCATATTGAGTAACGTGAGTTTGGAAAGGAATAATTGGAAGTGAACACTTCAGTGTTATATCGCGGCATGCAAATATGCCAGCCACATTCTTGCAATTTAGGACACAAGAAAATGAAAGTAGGCCCTTGAGTAGTGACATTGGTATGGAATGTAAAGTAGGCGGAGGAGAAAAATCCAGTAGGAAATGATGTTCTCGGCTCTGTAAGCAGCATGGCAAAAGACAGGTTCGGTAGTAATTTATAAGGACATCATATTTATTCTGCAGTCTTTTAGTTATGTCCCCTAAAGAGTAATACATTAAGATTTTGATCGTAATTTTACCTCTCGAAAATGTTCCAATAATGGAAAGTGGACCAGAAAAATTTAATTTACCAGAAACGGAATGTTCCCAGAGAAAGGTAGGAAAATCACCGAGAGCAAAGGTTAATTTCAGTGAGAGCTTGAGGTGGCAGTTGGAAGGCTAAGCTCCAAGAGGAATTCGGGTGTGCTAATAGAAAGTGCTTTAAATGAAACATCGTTTACAGGGAACTGGTTAAGAAAGTACTTTTGTATGGCATAATATGACGCGCATAGCTGAAACGGTCTTGAAAATATGTTGAGTAGTTTTGAGGAAAATGCAAATAATCGCTCAAATGACATTGTTGTATAACACACGTAGCATAATTACAGCTCTTGAAAGAGACATGATAGCTAAAGTACTAGGTAGTGGGAAGTAGGATTATGCCTGCTCAGAAGTATGAAATAACTCCTGGAATATAGAAATATTAGAGTTTGTGAAAAGCATGAATGTCAGGATATTAACCGACCTAGTGGGCGTGGTGATCACATAAGAAACAATGCCTTTTACGTACTGTGAATTCGAAATGAAAAGCCCTAGAATTGAAATGGTTAATTTTGATCTAGCAATATGCCCATTATACTGTGAAGTCCAGAGATTGTATTCAGTATAAGAAGTCCAAGAGCTGCTGAGATAGAAACAAAAATCCAGTTGAAGAATGTTATTAGTGAACAAAGAAATGTTAAAAAAAAAGAAAGATGACTTTTTAAATATATACAGTATAAGAGCAGGAAACTGGAAGATACGAGGAAATGATTATCTATTCTTGCGTTGTTATTGTTAAAACATTCATTAGGGTACACTGAGCCAGGCAAACGAAAGTATAGGAGAGAAAAGATAGATTATAAATGAATCAAATGAGCTTCTCTCTCTCTCTCTCATATATCTTATACACATATATTATATATATATATATATATATATATATATATATATATATATATATATATATATATATATATATATATATATATATGAATAATTATCACATCGAACCGTGATCCATTTATATATCAATTCAAGCTACAAATGTCCTTTAATATCTAAATTCACTTTACCTCCCAAATGATATATTTTGCTATATGTACCGAAGGGGAATTTTTTTTTTTTTTTTTTTTTTTTTTTTTTTTTTAGTTGATAATAATTTCGTCCCCCCATGGGATCGAACCACCGTCCAAGTGGACGGGGACGAAATCAGGACAGTCAGTGACGCTATCCATCAGCCAACAGAGACGTCTCTGTTTTGGCTGATTGGATAGCGTCACTGACTGTCCTGATTTCGTCCCCGTCCACTTGGACGGTGGTTCGATCCCATGACGAAATTATTATCAACTAAAAAATTCCCCTTCGGTACATATATGAAAATATATCATTTGGGAGGTAAAGTGAATTTACATATTAAAGGACATTTGTAGCTTGAATTGATATATATATATCGATATATTATATATAATAATATATATATATATTATCTATATATAAATTATGTATCCTATTTATATATATATATATAAATATATAATAATATTATATATATATAGATATATAATATATAAGGGATCTATATATAAGGATTGTATAGATATATATTAGATTAATATTAATATATATAGAATCTATATATATATATATTAATAGGGTATATTATATAATATATATAGATATAATAATTAATTATAATAATATATAATAATATTATAATATATACTCTTATTATATATAGTTAATTATAATAATTAATAATTATAATAAATATTTAATATATATATATATTATAATATCTATATTATTAATTAATTAATAATATAATAATATAATAATAAAATATTATTATATAAAATAATTTATTATAATATATTATATATATATATATATATATATATATTGAATATATATATATATAAATATACATATATATATTATATATATATATATATATATAAGTTATATATATATATATATAATAGAATAAATATTATTTATATATATATATTGAATATAATTTATTATATATATTATTATAATTTTATATATTATAAGGATCATATATATATATATATATATATATATTATTATATATATATAGAATTATATATATAGATAATATATATATACATATATATAATGTGTATGTATGTACATAGTTATGTATATGTTTATGTTCCTGCACGTTCGTGTTCGTGTGCGTGCGCTTGTGTCCGTGCATGCAAGTTGATGGATGTAATGATGAGATGAGAAGTGGCCGTAAGTATTTCTGAATACTATTTGGTTGAAGCTAAATTTTAGATATAGGAGCTGGAGAGAAAAAGGGAAGTTTAGACGCAAATGTAATTAAGGCGAGGGAGTTGGATGAGAATAATATGTTATGAGGAGCATTACGCGGAAAGTAGATGAAATGTGGCTTACAGAGACGTTGGAATGTTTAGATGGGTAGAGTATGTGAATTACAAGTGTTGTTTATAAGTACTGTGGGAAGGTGTATAGTAGGAGAGTAGGAAGAGGAAAAATATGTATGCTTAAATACAGCTCTAGAAATACGTACCTCGTGATCATTGATATACCAAGTGAGGGCGATTGGGGGCTTTGCAAAGGGCGCTGTGCAGTTTAGCTTGATCAGGTCATTGAGGTGGTAGTACTCCCGACTCCCAGTCAGGTTGGGACGTTCGTTCGGTACCACTGTTGAAGAAAAGATCGATCTCTTAATTAAGGAATAGGCAACTGAAGCAATGGAGTAAGGACAATGGATCCTAAATAGCTGTTAACACGAATATCAAGTGAAAAGGACGCCCAAGTTTCTACAGCGCAATCGAGTTTCCTATACAGCGTATAATGCTGTATGAATCTCTCGGCTGCTGCGCATCCCATGAAACTTTCAGCCACAGCCCGATGGTGGCCTGTGTCGTTGCAGACGCACGATCATGGCTAACTTTAATCTTAATGTTTTTTTTATATATCAAAGTAAAATTGTTTCAGCTTATGTATTTAATTATCATTCAGTATACTGTTTGGAGATAATTACTTTAGCTGCCAAATATTCATTTCGAAATGGGTACACTCATAGTTTCCTTTTCGTTTACTATGAGAGGTCTACAGAAATGATGTAATCAAACCTTAGTAGGTCATAATTTCATTTCATATCTGCAGGAAAATGATAAAGAATAACGATGGTTTTACATTGGATTATTGAGGGCTTAAATTAATGGGGTTGCTGGAGATGAAGCTCGGTTTAAGCCAGCACGGACTCTTGCTCTTTGGGTATCCTGTTACTCAGTGGACGGACTACCTAGGTGTTATAGTATGTGCGTGTGAAGTTGTTGGAAGACATCTCGATTTCGGGTATAAAATAAATATAAATGACAAAAATAAGAACATCCCAGGTTAACATAACCAGTTATTCAGTTAACGAAATAAAAGACAACCTTGTAAAGTCTATGAAGTCTAACGGCAAGAAAATATAATACAAACGTTAAAGATAATAATAACCTAGAAATTAACTAAGTTATATCGAATCAGTTGTAAAAAATGTTGTACTTTTTATGCAAATCATATCCTTGAAACCTGGAGCCATCTATTTAGCGATGAACAGAAATTACTGTCAGTTTCTGATTTTTCCAGTGAACTTGCCAATTCACTTTGCCAGTTAAACGTGGTTTCATCTACCAACTAATTTTTTTGTTTATTAATTTTAGATTACAACTAATGTATTTAATGGATAAGAAAATAAATCTTTTAGTAAATCATAAGATAAACAAATTTGATAATGAGATACATAATAATTTTGTGATTTAGACAAATGGATCAGGTTAATATCAGAGAGGGATCTTCCAGGGCGAATTACCGTCCCCACTACTCTTCGTAGTAGCCATGATTCCCATGACAAAAGTACTGCAGAAGATGGATGCTGGGTACCAACTCAAGAAAAGAGGCAACAGAATTAACCATCTGATGTTCATGGACGACATCAAGCTGTATGGGAAGAGCATCAAGGAAATAGATACCCTAATTCAGACTGTAAGGATTGTTTCTGGTTTCTGGGGACATCAGGATGGAGTTTGGAATAGAAAAATGTGCCTTAGTCAACATACAAAAGGGCAAAGTAACAAGGACTGAAGAGATAAAGCTACCAGATGGAAACAACATCAAACACATAGATGAGACGGGATACAAATACCTGGGAATAATGGAAAGAGGGAATATAAAACACCAAGAGATGAAGGACACGATTATTATTAGTATTTTTTATCTATCACAGTCATCCAATTCGACTGGGTGGTATTTAGTGGGGGTTCCGGGTTGCACCCTGCCTCCTTACTATGTGCGCCGTTTCTAGGATCACACTCTTCTGCATGAGTCCTGGAGCTACTTCATTATTATTATTATTATTATTATTATTATTATTATTATTATTATTATTATTATTATTATTATTATTATTATTATTATTATTATTATTATTATTATTATTATTCGCTTGTTTTGCTCACACATAATGCATAGCTTTGCTTGATCTCATCACTTGTCTCATGTTAGTGACCTCGTTCCATATGTCTAAATCTCAAAATTATTATCACAGTATCTCAGTATTAAATTTGTTTACTGATGATTTACTAAAAGATACATTTTCTTATCCATTAAATACATTAGTTGTACTCTAAAATGAACGAATAAAAAAATTAGTTGGTAGATGAACCCACTTTTAACTGACAAAGTGAATTGGCAAGTTTACTGGAAAAATCAGAAACGGTAATTTCTGTTCATCACTAAATAGATGGTTCCAGGTTTTAAAGACATGATTTGCATAAAAAATGCAGCTTTTTACAGCAAATTCGATATAACTTAGTTCATTTCTAGGTTATTATTATCTTTAATAGTTTGTATTATCCTTTCTTGCCGTTAGACTTCATAGAACTTTTCAAGGTTGTCTTTTATTTCGTTAACTGATAACTGGTTATGTTAACCTGGCTTGTTCTTATTTTGTCATTTATATTTTACCAAGGTTTATTTAACTTATTGTATTAACTCAATATTCACCTGATCCCTCAACAGGGTTTCAAAAACAGACTTTATTTTTTTATGACAACGGACAAAATATCCACATTTAGGGAACTTTTAGCAAAATGATTTCTCGTCTAACACTTGTTGATTTTAAAGTTACACTGTTGAAGTCCCAAAATGAACCAAAAATTTTGAAAGCTGGCTGACAGAAAATGCTGCACGTTTTAATCATGCACGACATAGGAAAAATCTACTGCCAAATCAGTTGCAAATCAGTTCCGACAATTTACTGCTGCGATGTATGTGTCAAGTGCAAAAGAGAGTTTGTAAAGAATAAGCAAAAACATTTTCGGTAAAAGTTGAGTTTAAAAACGTTTCCAAATTGGCAAAACTTACTCGAATAAACTTTGCTCTATAGAATGGTAACATTATATAAAAAAGACTGAAGTAATTTATAATGATTGCAAGTATATGTCGCAGGATTTTGCTTCCATGAGATGTGTAAAAGCATTCTCAAATCAGCAAATTTTGCAATGGAGTAATGTGCTTTAGAATATATGTGGCAAAATATAGGTCATATTTATGATGCTGTTCTAAATTGTAGCAATAATGTTCATAATAATACTTTGAATGATTTATGATAATTATCGATTAATGTAATTTAAAGTTCATTTTTCCAGTAATGATAATAATCGAATAGAAGTATTTGAAATTCATTTTGCAATAGATCCTCGAACATCATAGTTCGATTGCGAGACATTACAATTGCAAACAAGCGCAATTAATATTCATTCGTTTGCAGACCTTTTTACATCGCTTACATGATTAGCCGTTATATTCCTGACAGTGCCGTCATGTTAGCAGAATTTATCCTCATAAATGGAATCATTAGAGTGTTTATTTTTACTAAATAGTTGTTATATTGGTATTATTAATATATTTGACTTGTTACGGGTCTCATTTATAGTTATTTTCAACAATAATTACGTTCTTTTTGTATACATTCAAATATTTTGGTGTGTGATTAGTAGCAGTTAGCTATTTTTCGGCATGCAGCCTGTAGCAAACAAAATAAATAACTTTTCCAGATCGTTGAAATACTATCTGACCCTTCGTATTTCCATTCTAGTCTTTCCTTCAATAACTGCATAATTATGATAAAGATTTTCCTTCAACAACTGCATACTCTGATAAAAACTTTCATTCAGCAACTGCATAATTATGATAAAGACTTTCC
>NC_087210.1:24922140-24942140 GCF_015104395.2 Macrobrachium nipponense
ATTTAATAAAGGCTGATGTAAAGTAAAATACATTGAGGAGTCATGAGTGGTGGCATTAGTTACACAGGTATCCTTTCTTGTGAAAGAAATATTTACATTTCTTTTTATGGTCATTAAGTATTTCACTAAAAATAACACTTCATCTGCTGTTCTAACATCAGAGTATGTAGCTTCCGAGTACTGCTGACTTTGCTTTTTATTAACATTCGTAGTTTCTCTGAAGTGTAGCTTACGTTTTAGAGGGCAAGTAATTTTCGTAAGGTTTTTGGGCAAAAGAAGGTAAGTTGCTTTGTAGATGCAATAAAGATTTCTGAAAAGCATGCAGTAAAGATTATTGAACAGCATGATGAATGGGGATTAAATAATGGTCGTTTTGGCTAGATTAACAAGTAAGAGCAGTAGTCAAATACAACAGGCAGATGGTTTCAAGTGGAAATATGTAATGATAGTTAGTCAAAAATTTCCTTAGTACTAATTTATTCTAAAACTACTACCATCACCAAACAACAGGATTTTGGTCCCTCTACAAAGTCGCTCGCTGGCTGCCAATTCGGTGGTCCGAAGTTCGAATCCCGACTCGGCCAACGTGGAATCAGAGGAATTTATTTCTGGTGATAGAAATTCATTTCTCGATATATTGTGGTTTGGATCCCAAAATAAGCTGTAGGTCCCGTTGCTAGGTGACCAATTGGTTCTTAGCCATATAAAAAAAATATCTAATCCTTCGGGCCAGCCCTAGGAGGGCTGTTAATCAGCTCAGTGGTCTGGTTAAACTAAGATAAGTATGCTTAACTTTTTTTGGGTCCCTTTACAACACAAGGCTGCCAAAAATCAGAATTAATGAAAGCATATTGATATATAGTATGTACATGAAATTAGATAAAACTTAGTTTTTTGGAAAATAAGGAATCAACAAGGACTCAGAAAGTTCCAATATCTTGCTGCGCTTTTGGTACAAAACACGGTATGAAACCAGGTTGATTTGCTCGATATGCGTAAAAATTGTTGACTCAAAATCCTGGGTGCTTTTGTGCATAACACATTTTCAGGAAAATATTTACCATTTCGAGATCGGGAGTTAGTCCGGTAATTACTTTTCTGTTTCAAACTCAATTTGCTAACGACGACAGTGCAATAAAGAATATAAATATGGACATCCTTTGCTTTGCAAGTGGAAATATTATTTAGATGAACTTGTCTTGATTTCTCCTCTGTGCGCTGGTTCGAATCCACGAGAGGACGAAATTATTATCATTTAAAAAAATTCCTCTTCGGTTAACATGCATGAAAATATATTAATTCCGGGGTAGAGCGAATTGGATATTAAAGGACATTTGTAGCTTAATGCATATATGCATCTTTTTTTAGAGCCTTCTCCAGCTTTATATAGTATTAATTGTTTTTCTATTATGTCTCCTTGAATGTAGCATCTATCTTTTCCTAGGTCTTCCTCTCCTTTGCGTTCTCGCATGTAAATATGAATACATACATGCATGCACACAAATATATTTTATATATGTATCTATCTATCCTTCTATCTATCTATTATTTATCTATCTATCCATATATATATATATATATATATATATATATATATATATATATATATATATATATATATATATATATATATATATATATATATATATAATATATATATATATATATATATATATATATATTTTCAATATATATATATATATATACTATATATATAATATATATATATATATATATATATATATATATAATATATATATATGATATATATAATATATATATATATATATATATATATATATATATATATATATATATATATATATATATATATATATATATAAATATATATATATATATATATATATATATTTTATATACATTTTAATATATTTATTTATATTTTTATATATATTTATATATGACTGGTAAAAAATGTTTCTGTAACAACAGAATTCCATCTAATAAAGGAGCCCATAAAAACACCAAAAATATAGAGAAAAAAGTACTATATTTCAGAGACTGTGTCTCCCTCTTAGGTAGTGAGGGAGACAGCAGTCTCTGAATATGTATATTATTTTTATTTATTGATATTTATATATATATATATTTTATATATATATATATATATATAGTATATATATATATATATATATATATATATATATATAAATATATATATATATAAATATATATATAATATATATATATATATTATATATATATATATATATATATATATTTATATATATATATATATAATATATATATATATATATATATATATATATTATATATATAAATATATATATATAATTTATATATATATAGATATATATATATATCTATTCTTTAATATATTTTTTATCTATCTCTATCTTTATCTATTTATAAGATATAATATATCATATCTATATATTATTATATATAATCTCCAGGTGGACCGTGCATATTGGGCCTTAATTTGGACATTCTATAGTGCCTTAATTCTACGTTGGACTATAAGGCTTTCTCTTTGTGACGGCAGTACTCTTGTATTTGGAGAATTCAGATACTGAGTCATTAACGCGGCTAACAAATCGAAGCTAACTCATGTATGCATGATTCGAATAAATTACGAAAGGATGTCGGTGATTATGGAATTCATCTCATAAAATATGTTAAGGAGAGCCTGACGATTGCTGAAATCCTAATTGGCAATTCAGTTCACAATGGCCCTTTTAATCACAACTTTTTTCCAAGTCATAATTTTTCGTAAATATGCTTTCGTCTTCTAATTAATACGCAGATCCCTCTTTCCACTGATTGAAAGTTGATAAAAACCATCTCAATTAGTGAAATCTAATCTTAAAGACTTGTTTTCCATCGGCAATCATTTGATGAATAATATTGAAAGATTTAACTTTTAATAATAAAAAAACCTTGGTTTTGCATATCCTTTCTTCATTAATGTCTTCTTAAATTCTACTTCAAAAGTTTTTGAAGGTGAAAGCGCTCATTGAATGATATTCGGCCTAATATTGTTTTTTTTATTTCGTATCATTTGTTGATATTGCTTTCTTTCCTTAACTTAAAAAAATTTAAAAAAAGAAAAGAAATTATTGCTTTTCGGTCCATTGGCCTCATTTTACCACAGAGGAGTAAGAAAGAAAAAATAAATGCATTACGGCGCCAAGTTTAGGTTTGTTAGCGGATTCGTGCATTAACAGTGGTGAAATCGACACCGGGTACTTACGTCAACTTGGAGGGTAAAATCCAATCTTGTAAAAATTGTTGATTTAAATTGCATGAATGCATAGTTTAAGGTTTAAGTTTAGAAGCAGGAGGGCACCCGATCGCTTAAAAGAAGTGTCCCTTGCTTAACGTCGTGCTTGATGCTGTGATGGCATAAAATTCGAATTATCCTTAAGGAATAATCGTTTAACAGCCTGACGGGGATATTGGCAGCATTATATGTATGTGTGATATATATATATATATATATATATATATATATATATATATATATATATATATATATACATAGTAAATATGATTATATTTAGATTTCCTTAACATACACTTTTTTTCTGTGCATGGGGGAAGGGGTGGGGTTGGCTTCACGAGGGTATGCCCGTCTGATTTTTCACCCCACGCCAGTTTATCTTGATTCACGCTGAGAGCAGTGCTCCTCACGGGATGCACTGTAGGTATTATTAAAGGTTCTTTGCAGCGTCCCTTCAGTCCCTAGCTGCAATACTTTTTATTCCTTTTACTGTACCTCTATTCATATTATGGCAAGGTTCATCCTCCTCGTTAAAAAAATTATATTTACAATGTATGACAGGGAAAGCCAGGAAAAGGGAGTGGCCCAAAAAAACTTCATTTGTGAATGCATGGCACAAGTTAAAAGCTACTTTTATGCCAGGACTCGCTGTTGCAGATATTGGTGCAAAGCGGAATTCTTTGCAAGGGAAATCTCAAAATTATTCTAATATAAGTGGTTTTCATGGTGAAGAGAAAAATGCAGTATACTTTATACCCCATGGGATAGAATCATAAATATTTACATTCTTCCATTAAGGAAGTTGAATCTTTACTAGCAAATTATGTAGATTTTGCTTCTGGTCCTAATCACATTCATCTTAAGCATTAGCAAAATGTTTAGGGAGCACATGCCTATTCTGCATGTTACCGTTTGGTAAACCCAGAAAAGACAGGTTGTCGTTCAGCTAACGACTCGTCACATTAACATCATTTTAATGTAAAATTAAGTCAGAGATGGTACGTATTGTGAAATTTATGTGGTATGTGGAGGATCTCACTATTTCCCCTGTGTGTTGTAGATTTATTAATATGTATTCCACCACATGCATTTTAGTATGGGATCTTTTATATGTGCAGTCTTTGCATCAAAGCAACACCAGTTCAGTGGCTTTCTATATATTACCTACAAGAGAATTAAGGAGATAGTTGCCAATTTTTAAAAGCTTTGAAGCATCAAATTTGGCAGAGGTAAACTGGGTAAGCAGTAGTATCCTAAACATTTCCTCTTTGCACAGCAGATCAAAGGCATTGCAAAGAGTATTTTAGAAGGCCTGATATATACCGACCTTGTTGGTGAGCATTTATATTTCATTGCTCTTTTAATGTCTCTAAGGACATACCGGCAAATTCAGTTTGCCATTGTTAAAATTGGGAACTCGTCAGAAATGAGATGCTGGGAATTCTGTATAACAAAATCTATATTATCCAGAGACTTTCATACACCAAGGGGTTCACCACAACATGGATTTGAACATGATTTATTTAAAGAATGATTGCTGTAACTATATATTTCAAGTCATTGACAATAAGCTCCTATGGACTTCTCACTCTCCCATGTAAAGGCATGGTGTATGAAACCTTGGGATCTTACGAAAGTTCTTTCATTTTTATTACTCAGTTTATGCAAATCATTACTCTTGCCGGGGAGTTTAGTTGTTTATGTCTACCCACACTCATAGAATGGAAATTATGTTATCCATAATGAAAAAATTTGCATAACTACAGGGGCATTCAAATCCTTTTCTTGTGTACACTGGCAGATCCACTTTAAACTTCCCTTGGCTCAACGAATTTCGCAGTTAAGAAAGTAATTTTCTTGCAGGTTTAGAAATTTTTGGGGTAAAGGGAGTTTTGCTTTTGAATCCCTTTTAGCAATTACCAATCATCAAATACTGTGTATATTTGAAGAAAGAGTAATTTTCTTACTGGTTTAGGGATTTTTTTTAGTAAATTGTATATTTGCTCCAGAAACCCATTATGGCAATTTCCAGCAGGGAAATATCGTGTATATTTGAAGAAAGAGTCCTTTTCTTTCAGGTTTAGGGAATTTTTCTGGTAAATTGTATATTTGTCCAGAATCCCTTTTTGGCAATTTCCAGCAGTCAAATATCGTGTATATTTGAAAAGTAATTTTCTTGCAGGTTTAGGGAATATTTTAGAAAGTGGTATATTTGCCCTAGAATCCCTTTATGGCAATTTCCAGCAATCAAATATCGTGTATATTTGAAGAAAGAGTAATTTTCTTTCAGGTTTAAGGAATTTTCTCTGGTAAACTGTATATCTGCTCCAGAATCCCCTTTTTGCAATTACCAGCCGTCAAATATCGTATATATTCTAGGTACATTCTAGGTATTCTATGAACACATGGTAATGAGAATGTCTTTCTTGTCAATCATGCTGAAGAAATATTTCTCCATTTAAGTGTTTTACCTGTAATCTTTGTCCTTTGTGTGATGCAGTTGCTACTAATTGTATGCACATGTATGCTTTTTCATATTCATATATCATTGTAAAAAGAGAACATTTCATGAGTTTGTTAAGCAGTCATGCTTAAAATGTAATGAATAAATAGATGGATTCATTAGCCTCTTGAAATATATAAATGTACATACATACACAAACTTTAATATATATATATATATATATATATATATATAATAGAATTAAATATATATATATATATATATATATATATATATATATAATATATTTGTGTAGTATATATATATTATATATATATATATATATATATATATATAATATTATAATGTTTGTGTGTATATATATAGATATATAAATATATATATATATATATATATATATAAATATATATATATATAAAATATATATAAATGATAATATTTTTATATATATATAATATAAAATATATAGTTTGTTGTGTATATATATATATATATATATATATATATATATATATATATATATATATATTATTTATTTATATTTATGCACGTGTGTGTGTGTGTTTGTGAATACAAAAGATATCACGGTCATGCGATAAAAATTCATAAATACCTGTGTGTTACAAATATATCCATTGGAAGTCAGGGTGTAGGTGGGTTGAAGCCGACGCTAAGTACAAATACTTGCATTCGACGGGCATATGTACGGTAGAAGTGGAGTCAACTAGTACCTCTCTAGAAAGTCCAGTGGTAAGCGAACTGGTCCCTAAGTCTGAGTATTTGCGCAATGTCGGTAGTTTGAATCCACCAGGTGACTACCACTTATCAATTATAATTCCTCTGTATTATTTCAAACGTAAAGCGACTTAGATACTATAGTAGATTCACATCAACCTTGCACGTGATGTCTAGGCCCGTCCCATACGACGCTCTTGATTGGCTGTTGATAAGCTGGAAACTCTCAGTCTCGAAAGAGTTCACATAGGCAGGGCATATGTTCCACCTCCTGAGGATACGTCTTCCGAAAGTATCCCTCAGGAGAGGTGGAACATACATCCTACCCATGTGAACTCTCTAGAGGGACTGAGAGTTTCCAACCCTGTGATTGGCTTATCAACAGCCAATCAGGAGCGTCGTAAGGGACAGGCCTAGACATCAAATGCACGGTTGACATGAATCTACTATAGTCGACATTTGTTGCTTAATGGTTGTGAAATATATACATATAATATTATATAAAAATTAAATGCGTTTATATAATGTTTTGTATATAATTATAGTATAATATATTATTATATATATATATATATATATATATATCATATAATTTTAATTGGCCCGAGTTTATATAATGTTTGTATATATATATATATATATATATATATATATATATATATATATATATATATATAATGTATATCATATATGAATGTGTATGTATGAATGTAAGTATATGTATATATGTATGTATGTGTGTATATGAGAGAGAGAGAGAGAGAGAGAGAGGCAGGCACAACATTTTCATGAATTAAACCACCGTATAATGAGTTCATTTGGGCCTTGATTCATAATTAACTAATTTAATTTCGCTTCATAATTTAGACGACGGAGTCAGAGGCTTCATTAGGGAATCGGCCCTCGAAAGATAGATTCTGGATGCGACGGCCATTAAGTAATTCGCCAGAGACTGAAGAATTACCCTAATGGTACGCTGAGTATTCGCAGAAACCATTTGAATTGAGTTGTAAAATGCTGCCAGTTATAAAGTCCGAAATCTTATCTGAAATAGTGTCGTAAAAGCGACGGCACACTTAACTGACCAATTCCGATAAGAAGGATGTTAGATCAGCCTTTGTCACGGAATTGGACTAATCAAATTGTCCGGTTTAGAATTATTGTCGATTCATCCATCTTGAAGTTTGGGGAAAAAGTCAAGTCTACCTTAGTTTAACCAGACCACTGAGCTGATTAACAGCTGGCCCGAGGTATTGGATATTTTTACGTGGTTAGGAACCAATTGGTTACTTAGCTACAGCTTACTGTGGGATTCGAACCACATTATACTGAGAAATGAATTTCTGATCGCCAGAAAGAAATTCCTCTGATTCCACGTTGGCAAAGCGGGGAATGCATTGAGGCGTTTTAATATAAGGCTTGTTCATTGACGAGTTGCCGCTAAATGCCAAGAATTTAAGATTGTGAAATACTATCATGCCATTTTTAAGAATGAGATGACGCCAGTGAAACTGTAACGTTCTTTTGTTTGTTAGTATTATCATTGTGAGACGCTATCAAAACACGTGTCTTGAAATTATTATCACTGGAACTGGATGGTGATTGTTTACTCATAGACAGATAAGTTTTCCTTGTTCTTATGAAATTGAAGTTGGAAACCTGCAGGTAAATTGACATTTCTAAGAGCGTATCATGTTATGGATAACCTGGCATCGATCACCAAATACTGATAATTAACTTTGTTTTCAGTTTTGATCACAAACGAAATGTGTGAACCTATCAGAATTATTGTAAATGTAGCACGGAAAGGTCACGATGCAGTTGTACTCTGGATAATTGTGAGGTGAGTGATGATAGGCAACGATGAAGATAATCTGAAATTGAAAATGTAGTCTAACAACACTGGAATATCTGCTTGGCAATATTCTTTATTAGTTACTATGCTATATAGTAAAGGTGGGGGAACATTAGAAATTATATTAGTTACAATGCTATATAGTAAAGGTGGGGGAACATTAGAATTTATATTAGTTACAATGCTATATAGTAAAGGTGGGGGAACATTAGAAATTATATTAGTTACAATGCTATATAGTAAAGGTGGGGGAACATTAGAAATTATATTAGTTACAATGCTATATAGTAAAGGTGGGGGAACATTAGAATTTATATTAGTTACAATGCTATATAGTAAAGGCAGGGGAACATTAGAATTTATATTAGTTACAATGCTATATAGTAAAGGTGGGGGAACATTAGAAATTATATTAGTTACAATGCTATATAGTAAAGGTGGGGGAACATTAGAAATTATATTAGTTACAATGCTATATAGTAAAGGTGGGGAATATTAGAAATGATTTTCATCCATGAAAAGATTTTTTACCCGATAAAGGATGAAGTTGAAATAAATGTTATGTGTAAAAGTTAAGCCAAAAGATTGTGCAAGGTTAAGTAACTTACTAGAGGAAGATGTTAAATATTGTTCTGATTATTTGTGATAGGTGAAGAAATATATTCCAGCTTGACGTAGTTAGTCCTATCGAAGGACAGCTTTTAAGGCGTATGCATCCTTTGAATCTACAGATCAGTCGCGTAACTTTTCAAAATGAAATGCAATACCGTTATACTAGCAAAATATTCTCCTAATAATGAATTGACCTTAAAATCGAAATATATATATAAAAAAACCTGTGTGGATTTATAGTAAATAACGAAGCAGTATACAGTAGAAACAATATTTGATGAAATAATGGCAATAAAGTTTCACCCAAAGGTAAAAGCTTCGCTCTTTTTATCCTAAATTATTTCCCAGGGGCAAAAACCCTGACGTGAACGACCTCGACTTGCGTAACAAACTACACCGGCCTCTGCGTAACAAACGATACGGCGGGAGTTAACTGACGCTCGTAAACTTCATCAATTGAGACCATTAAAGCCAGTTAGCCCAAGAGCCAAGCCCCGTGTTAAGCTTCCATGGCACTGGGCCGGGGGATTGCGGGGGGAGGGGGCGGGTGATGAGGGAACGGAGGGGAGTTGGTGGTAGGGGGAGACGAAAGCCAACATATATCACCGAAGGAAATTTGTTCCCTGTAGTTTTCCCTGTAGTTTTAAGTGAAGTCGCCACGGTTCTGTGACGGAGTGGTGCTCCTTCCGTCACTCTGCCTTCTTTGATGTCCTGATTTTCAGCGTGCCCTCGTAGATGCAATATTTAATCATGTAAACAAAAACATTCCTTTCTTTCGGGCCGATGAATGCCTGGTATGTGGACCCAAGTACCCAAGAGTGATTATTTCCACTGGTGTAAATGAGTTATTTCTCTCTTTTTGGTTATTTGAACTTTTTTTTTTTTCTTCATTATATTTAGGCGACATTGTATTCAGATAAAGATGCTGCTTTGAATACACATTTTGAAGTTTCATCCTTTAGGAAGACTTGCCTTTTTTGTTACTGTCATTCATTCATTTCAATTTTAGTTTTTTTTCCATGATGCATATTCTCAGAAATATTTTCCCCAGAATATCTTAAAGCTTTGGTCATATTTTTACAAGCTTCCGAGAATTTTTTTTCAATTCGAGCTGCGTCAGAGTAACCGTGTTAATGATTTGTCTTATTATTTTATTTAATTACTGGCACCGGCACGTAAACAAAAAACCGCGCGATATTCAGGAGACTGCTGTCGCTGCCGTCACCCACAAGAAGGCGATCCTCAGGAAACTGCTGCTGCTGCTGCCATCACCCACAAAAGGGTGATCTTCAGGAAACTGCTACTGCTGCCATCACCCACAAGAAGGGGATCCTAAGGCAACTACTGCTGCTGCTGCCATCCCCAACAACAAGGGGATCCTCAGGAAACTCCTACTGCTGCCATCACCTACAAGAAGGTGATCCTCAGGAAACTGCTACTGCTGCCATCACCCACAAGAAGGTGATCCTCAGGAAACTGCTGCTGCTGCCATCACCCACAAAAAGGTGATCCTCAGGAAACTGCTACTGCTGCCATCACCCACAACAAGGCGATCCTCAAGAAACTGCTGCCATCGCCCTCAAGGTTGGCCTCTTAAAACTATTGTTGCTGTAGTCCTCGACTAGGTGTTGTCGAGAACCAGTCGCTCTGCTTTCCAAAACCTGACTGCCGCTGCTCTTTTCAGCAAGACATTCGTTCCCTCGCCAATCCCGAGAAAAACAAGCTGAAAGTAGGAGGAACAGCCAAACAACCCAGGGGCGATAGTTAGAAAAAAAAAAAAATAATATTTTAATAGAAAATAACGACCAAAGCTGACAATATATTTATGTATATATACTTTTACCATGAATTCGGGGTGATAATCCAACAAATTCAGGCCTCAAACACTTTGTTGCATTTTTTATGCGTTCTTCCATCTTTAGTATTTTAAAGTTGAAACACGCCTTTTCCAGGGTAGGTTTTATGGATATCATTCTCGTTGCATTTTCTTTAGGCACTTCTTTGTTTGGCTTCTTTTGGTTATCTTTCTTTGTGTTTGGAGGTAAAAATTATGTCAGGAAAGTAGTTTATTTTGAATATATATAAAAAATTATTTCTTGCGTCAAAGGAAATTTTTATACGATTAGAATTTATGCAACTTTCTTCTTGAATCTAAGAATAAGCGTTTATATGTGTCGTTGGATTTTGCATATGTAATTGCATTTTGTAATTATTGATGAATACGTCACCACTGTATTATTTCTGTTTGATAAAGTTAGCAGTAATGCCAATAAAACATACTAAATTATTTTAATCACTCCTTTCTAAAAATAAAGTCTCTGGTATTTTTCTTCTTTTTTTAAGTGAACCTTTACATTTACCTCAATAAAACCTCTTCCAAAAAATTATTTTTCGCCCATAAGGTTCGAGTTACATAAGAGGGACTGAGTTTTCTCCAAAATGCGAAAGCCATCGTAAAGCTGGTACCTATACTTGTTCACAAACCCGATATTGGAATATCTGGAACTATTGAAGAGATTCGCCGTTGTAAGAAAGTCATCTGTAAAATTGTTTCAGGAATGCATCGGTTGTCTATGTCATTCAGTGGTTGTGTGTCTTTTACACCGGCCCCGCACCGGAATAGGCATTACTTGAGGTTCTTTTCAGCGTGCCTTCGGCCCCTAGCTACAACCCCTTTAGTTCCTGTTACTGTATACATCCTTTCATATCCTCTTTCTTCCATCTTGCTTTCCACCCTCTTAATAATTGCAAAGTGATGCTATTCTTTACAAAGTATTAAACTTTCCATGTCATCGTAATTTATTCATTTCAGGTTTGAAATGGCCGTCGAGGTTTTGAGATATAAGGATGAATATACAACTTTCATAAAACTTATGTATATATTTATGTTTATATGTGTATATATTACATAGTGGATATGTATATATATATATATATATATATATATATATATATATATATATATATATATATATATATTCACACTAGGCAGCTATATAATAGTTTTAAATTTCTAGGGAGATATTTATTGCGTTCATAATTTTTCTAAGCCTAACTTGACATTGTAATGTAATTAGTAGGAAGATGGTGTTAGAGAGAAGTACATTGCCCTTTGTAGAATTAATTTCTACTTATTTCATGAAAATAAAATCGATCCTTCTTTTAGTCATTATGTAACTTACATCACGCTTTTATCAACAGTTTTTACACATACAAGTACTTTCGTCAATAAACATCCGTCCCTACATTACCCAATTGAGCATAAATTTCATCGTCATCATGTCTTTCTGTTATCGTCATCCCTAACTCTTGGAAATTTGATTTTCAATTTACTCCTCTTACAAACAATTTCAAACTATTTTACCAATCCTTCACTGATTAACACTATCACATTCCATCCTCAATCCATTTCCTCATGGCTACGTTATTCTTATATTTGCCTCTTATTTTGCATTGCTTGTTAATCCATTCCTAGAATTATCAATCAGACATGTCTCTGAAAGCCACTTGCACACCAAATCAATCACTTTTATATTTACATCATCCAAGACATCCTTTGTTATTCTCATTTGATGTGTAAGAAGAATTTTTCCTGGGCAAAGTCCTTTTTATATACCGTACCTCTTATCGTTTGTATTGTAAGTTTTTCTTAGCTTCAGGTAAACCATTTACATAATTATAATTATACTCTAAGCATTTTCCGTAACTGTATTTGATCCATGCACTATAATCATTAGCAAGTTCGCCACTTATCTTCACACATCAATCCTTCCATTATTTGCTTTATTACTTTGAAAAACCTTACCCTGGATTTTCTAATATATAATTAATGGCTGTTTCAGTATTTGATATACGTAGTCCCTGATATAGTCCTTGACATTACTTTTTCTATTAAATTACGAAACATTTCTCTTCACTTCTAACAGATTCTTATAGGACTGTTTCCTCATCCAGTCATGGATTCTATAAGTCATGCTATCACCACATCATAAAAAGTATGACCCGACTCAACGTTCCTCTTGTGCTAACAGCTCTTAAAGAGACTTATGCGAACCGTTTAGAATTTAATATTTTACAGGTAGTGTCAGTTTTTCCAATAAGGTGTTCCCGATATTTGTATTAAGTAATTGTGAAGGGGACAGCGTGTAAGAAGTGTTATTTTGAATAGCAAGAATTAAATATCTGACTGTAAATATTTTCTCGAAGACTCGCTGAATATTCCAAACGTAACAGATTCTAAGCCACCCGTTTGCATTGTGTCAAGAACATGTCAGTTTTCATTAACTTTGCTACATCGATTATTATCTGTTCCATTCCGGAATGCTGTTTGGAAGCTACTGCTGAAAAACCCTACAAAAATGGTAAATTCGAACTTTGTTTTGGTATATATTTATCTACTGACAGCGAAAACTTACAGGGTCAATAAATAGGTTTCAAATAGGTTTTGTTTTTATGTAAAGCGATTAACTTCTGCAGTTAACAGCTAAATGATACCTGTTTCAACTTGGGGACAAAACTGTTGAAACGATATTTATTTCAAACTCTCTCTCTCTCTCTCTCTCTCTCTCTCTCTCTCTCTCTCTCTCTCTGTGTGTGTTTTTGTGATCGTTTGATATTCCCACCTGTTCATATAGTCCATTACAAGTTGGGGAACTGGTAGTTAGCGAGTAGTTGGGACCGTGAATTGGACTTTCCCCCTTATGCTGTTCAATTTGGCCGTTACATCACAAGAGACAGACAGACAGAGAGAATGCTACAGGTTTCTAGAAAGAATAGTCCTTATCATTATTTGACTATCATCACCGTGCAGTCGCTGTTCATCAAGAGTCTCTGTTGCATTTTGCGCATAACTGGAGTTCTTTTACTTTCGTACGTTTGAAATTCTTTGTTGCAAGCACTGCTGCTGCTCGCCCCTTTTACCTTTTATGTCGGTTTTTTTTATTAATCGTTTCGTTTACTCAAGTTTTGCTCGTTTTTGTATAATGTTCCAGTATTCTGATTCTGGTGTGTGTGTGTGTGTGTGGAACTTATATTACCAAAGACAGCAACTATCAGGGAAGGTGTTTTTTGCGACTTGTTTCCCGAGTAAATAGAGTGGAAATTTCAGGTCTCACAGATGGGATGATTTGATAAAGTCTTGCAGGTAAGAAGTGCGTGAAGTTTGGTCATATGAAACGTTATATTTCGCTGTCTTTTGTGAGTTTCTGTATAATTTTCAATTTTTTTACTTAATAATGATATTTATTATCATCCTTTTAATATTAGTAATAATGAACCAAACAAAAACTTCTTTCAGTTTTCTTCTGAAGATTGAAAAAGAAACCCACAAATTCAATTTGTAACTTGTTTACTTCTAAGTATTTACATTTAGTTTTACTCCACACTCGAGTACTTTCAGGCCCTTCTGTGGCCCATTCTCAAGAGATGTTGGGATGTTAGCCTGGGTCAAGGCCCAGCAGTCTTCTGGAACTTCTTCTCGTTGTGCTGTCATTTATGCGATGGCTGTTCTGGTTTTCTTGAGAGTTGCCAATCCCCTCTTGTCGCTCTGATATCCTGAGCTGATGGTCAATGGGATTCACCCTTGTGGTAAGGGTGTGGTCACCGTAAGTCTGTTGGGCAGGAAACCTAATCTCCAGGTCAGCAGGGTCAATCTTAGCTTCTTTTAATATCAAAGCTCGGCTTATGGGATCTTCTGAGGTAAAACCTTTGTTTCCTTCAATTACTTTGATCTCTCTGATAAGCGCACCTTCTACTACCCTCCTGTGACTAATTTTGTTGCTTTTGTATATAAGCCTACTGTTTTTGAAATCCATCCTATGGTCATTTTCCCAACAATGTCTAGCTATAGCACTCCCCTGAGAGTTAAGCTGTACTACCCTTCTATGTTCTTGGACTCTAGTCCTTATTCCCCTACCTGATTCCCCCACATATCTGTCTCCACAATTATTGCAATTGATTATGTATACCCCCGCTACATCATCTGTATTACTGTCTTCTCTTTTTAAGGTATTATCAAAGGTATATACAAATTTATATTGACTTTCTTTCATTTTTGAAGTGATTTGTTTCATTTTAGGCATAAAAGGGAGGGCAACTATTTTCTTGTTTTCTTTATTCAATGTACTCTCTACATTCGCTCTGTAAAATATTTTTCTAGCTTTGGTGAGTGCCCTTTTTCTGAACCATTCCGGGTATGCTAATGCATCGAAGCTTTATCGATGTATTTATTTCTTGCTCTATCTTGCAAGGGTCACACGTTCTCATTGCCCTAAGAAATAAACCTGTTAGAACCCCTATTTTTATATCATGACTATGAAAAGAGAAGAAATGAATATATGAGTTTGTATGTGTGGGCTTTTCTATATGTGCTGAATTCATATCCTGTTTCTTTTCTTTCTATGAGTATGTCTAAAAAGGGCAGTTTATTATTGTTACTTTTCTCTAAAGTGAACTGGATATTGTTATCAAACTTATTGAGCTCATCTAGAAAAGTTTCTATTTTATTTCCATCCCCTTGCAGAATAGCAAAAATATCATCCACGTATCTCCACCATCCTTGCAGTTTTAAGTCAGGGACATTCACATTAGGAACTAGATTAGTTTCGAAATATTCCATATAGATGTTAGCGAGTATAGGTGATAATGAGGACCCCATAGCTACTCCATATTTCTGTTTGTAAACATGTCCCTCAAACGTGAAATAAGTATCACTGACACACAATTTGATCAACTCAAGGAAGACGCCTATTTCGATGTTTGGATTGAAAATACCCTCATTATGTTTAGTCTGTAGGAATTCTAATACTTTATCTAAGGGGACATTGGTGAATAATGCTACTACATCAAAACTAACCATGTGTCCCTTTACATTCTTTTTCTTAACTTTGTCTATGAAATCTACTGAATGTTTAATATGGGATTCTGAAAATATACCTAAGTATATTCCTAGTTCTCCAGCTAACCACACTGCTAAGTTTTTGTTAGGAGATTTCCTACTAGAAACAATAGGGCGTAGAGGGCAGCGAATGTAGAGAGTACATGGAATAAAGAAAACAAGAAAATAGTTGCCCTCCCTTTTATGCCTAAAATGAAACAAATCACTTCAAAAATGAAAGAAAGTCAATATAAATTTGTATATACCTTTGATAATACCTTAAAAAACAAAGTATGTAAAAATAAATTGGAAGGAGAAGACAGTAATACAGATGATGTAGCGGGGGTATACATAATCAATTGCAATAATTGTGGAGACAGATATGTGGGGGAATCAGGTAGGGGAATAAGGACTAGAGTCCAAGAACATAGAAGGGCAGTACAGCTTAACTCTCAGGGGAGTGCTATAGCTAGACATTGTTGGGAAAATGACCATAGGATGGATTTCAAAAACAGTAGGCTTATATACAAAAGCAACAAAATTAGTCACAGGAGGGTAGTAGAAGGTGCGCTTATCAGAGAGATCAAAGTAATTGAAGGAAACAAAGGTTTTACCTCAGAAGATCCCATAAGCCGAGCTTTGATATTAAAAGAAGCTAAGATTGACCCTGCTGACCTGGAGATTAGGTTTCCTGCCCAACAGACTTACGGTGACCACACCCTTACCACAAGGGTGAATCCCATTGACCATCAGCTCAGGATATCAGAGCGACAAGAGGGGATTGGCAACTCTCAAGAAAACCAGAACAGCCATCGCATAAATGACAGCACAACGAGAAGAAGTTCCAGAAGACTGCTGGGCCTTGACCCAGGCTAACATCCCAACATCTCTTGAGAATGGGCCACACAGAAGGGCCTGAAAGTACTCGAGTGTGGAGTAAAACTAAATGAAATGTAAATACTTAGAAGTAAACAAGTTACAAATTGAATTTGTGGGTTTCTTTTTCAATCATTAGTAATAATGACATTTATTATCAATATTTTAAAAAGAAGTAGGTTGTATTGTTGCAGTTTTAATAGTATGTAAATAATAGCTGTTTTAACGTTCGTCGATGGTTTTTTGTATACTCGAATTTTGCTATTCATTTATGTAATTAAGAGATTGTAGAACGACGTATTTATTTAGTGTGAATGATCTCCGCTGGAAAGCTGTTGTTGAATAAAACATAATTGTGAAAAAGAATTCTGTATGAAATTTGTTTTCTGACTAAATATGTTTTTCCTGCATCAAGTGACATTGCGGATAAATAAGGAACCTCTATATCCGATGTGCACTGATAGCTTCCCCTTTGTTCGGAACCATTAGCAATTCCTAGCTGTTGGCTTTGGAGATCTGAATATTGGTTTTTTTATGGATAGGTATATTAACTGATATAATATAAACAGTTGTGATATAAGATGTTGTCTGACTGTAATTGTTTAGTGCGATATGTAAAATATATATTGATTCTACAGGCACGATTCATCGATAGCCAGTGACTTCTAACTAGTTTAAAGATATTCATGGACCTACATTATAAATTTACTTCTGTTTTATGAAGAATGTTAACAATGAAGATTAATATGATTCACTTCATGAGTTATATTATACTCCCCGAACAACCAGAACGGGTGAAAGATCGTTTTCAATTTTGATTATTCACATGTTTTTATTATTGCAGGTGGGCGTTGTATTAGTGCTTCATAAAGAGTTTTTGTCGTCTTGGGACAGTTTCCCAAGATGACGCTTCGACATCAAATTCTTCGCTGCGCCAAGGGTGGTAAGTGTTACATTATGCTTTATTGATATATTATTAAAAGTTTTTATTGTCAGCCTGTTGATTGAATACTTTTTACTCTTTAAGTGGTTGCGGGTAGAGGCATGATTTTGTAATTATTGGTTCACCTGATATTACATTTCTTGGTATGAAATCCCTGGTGCAAAAATGTCTTGGGTAGCGTTGATCCTAACATGCGAAATCAGAAATGTTTGGTTTGAGACAGATTACTTGTCCCTATATTTGCCCTGTTCTTTCTTGCTTATCTCCGTAACTCCGTCGTCGGTGGTTGTAAACTTTTGTCAAGATCTTTAACTAGATCTTGGCGTCTACAAAGGTTTCTTAGTCCTGGAAAAGATCAAATTTATGGTGGTTGATAATGGCTTTTGGTCAGCTTTATTTCTCCATCACAACAAAAACTAAATAAATTCTATTGCGCTTAGGCCAATGCTGAATGCATTTCAACAGACAATCAAATTCTTGAGGAAGCCCACGAGTTTTACTGAATTGGACTCTTATTTTTGCAATATTTTTTAACAAAGTTTTTTTTGGGAAACTTGGATGTCCAAATGCTCGGGTACTGAAGACAAAATTCTTTTATATTCGTAGGATTTCATCTCTAGGGTTATCCTTCCTAATAGGGATGGTTTTAATGAAACTGTTATGTGTAAATTTATTTATTGTTCATGCTTAACATACGTTTCAACGTAGATGAAGTCTGTTACTTCAAGATGTAATCTGTTATTATCGCAGCAAAGAGAGAGAGAGAGAGAGAGAGAGAGAGAGAGAGAGCTTGGGCTTTGAATAATTGTGTGCTAGTGGTGTATGCATTGTAAACTAGTGTTCGCTAAATATGGTGAAGCAAGCTGAACATGAAAAATTATTACAGAGAGAAAAGAAGTATTGTTGAGGTGAAGGAATATCAGAAAGAATGTAAATAACCAAAATGACACAAGAATAAAACGGGAAAATGGAATACGCTCTTACGGGAAATAGCATACATGAGATTCTGTGTATTGCCTAAGATTAGAGCTGTATGCACATAACCATTCTTTTTTTTTTTAATATTACGACGCATCTAAGTACGTATATTTAAAAGAAAGACACGCAGCCAGATGTCGTTAAATAAAGAAGCGTCTGAGGCTCTTAAGGTCTTTCCAGACGTCGCCACTTTCCTCCACGAGGATCATAACCCGCCTCTCGAAAAAAGAATAGAGGCGAATTTGATAAACAGAGTTCCATTGCTGTGCGCTGCGTCTCCCGAAAGCACTATGAATGCAAATGGCGTCATCCTTACCCTCTGTAATCTTGTAGCATCTTGGTGTCGTCTCTCTGTCTCTCTCTGTCTCATATATATATATATATATATATATATATATATATATATATATATATATATATATATATATATATAGTACATGTATTATTATTTAAATACTACATTTATAGTGTATAGTATATATATATAATATATATATATATATATATATATATATATATATATATATATATATATATATATATATATATATATAATATATATTATTCCGACTGGATTATCATACCCCATACCGGGAAAGGTCGAGAACTGGAATTGGATTATGAGCTTATGAAGAAGCCAGACCTAACGTCACTTGATAGGTTTATGTCAGAGGTCTTTATATAGAGATGCACAATTTACCTGAAGGTGCATCCGTTCAGTTATTATTATTATTAATTGCTTGGGCTATATCTCCGACTATCAGGACTATCATGAACCTTCAATATGACAAATATGATGTCAAACAGTGTTTGGCGTTAACTGAAAATGAGGCAGGGTCAGCGTCCCTTCAGATACCCGATGTAAGGGCCAAATCAAGGGCCAAATCATTGCGCAAGACGCATAACATCGTCCGTTTGGCAGAGATGACATGTTTTCATACCGGATAAAGGGGGAAAGAATGTCCGTACTTTGAACCGAAAACTTTTTTTTTTTTTTTTAACCCTATGGCCGTTACCAAAATAGATTTGAAACGCACACCACTCCCGCAATTAAGTCTTGATACATAAGTTAGGTTTCGACATTAAGAGTTTTCTCATGAGAGTTGAGCAGGTATATTTTGATTTGATTTTTTTTGTTTCATTTTAATATCTGTGATAATGCTGGTAGTGTAAACTTTAATTAAGTAATCTCCAGGTAAACATTTGGAGGTCAGTCAATTTTTTATGAGAATTTTATTATGACGACATACCTGCTCCTTTTTTATTTACATTCATGAACGGTATAATGCTTTGTGATCATTATATACTGTAATTTATTTGGCTTCTTTCGATGAAAGAGTATTTTTTCTCCTCTAAAACATTTGAAGTAACATGTAGATGATCGATGATTATATTCTT
>NC_087210.1:24947140-24952140 GCF_015104395.2 Macrobrachium nipponense
AGGTTTTAATGGTGGTATTGCGAAGATTATGGTACGGTTATAGTACTCTTCAAAATGGAATCGAGTGATTGTGTAGATGAAATGAAATAAAGTATTATATTCGAAAGAAGATTGACATTAACACCAGAAAAAAACAAGAAAACAAGAAAAGACAATAAGAAATAAAAAAAGAAATAAAGGGGGGTTGGGGGGAAGGGAGCAAAACGTAGTTTATTAAGGCCTTGAGCGGTTAAGCTTTCTTTATACACAGAGGCAGTGTTGATGTGTCTTATACAAGGAAGTAAGGCTTATGTGTCATTTATGAGGATGAAGAAATAGTTAAAGATGCCTCGAGGGTTTTAGTCTTGTAAAGAAAGTGCCAGGCAATAACTTAGTAAAAGATATATATATATATATATATATATATATATATATATATATATATATATATATATATTGATTTTATCTTACTGTAATAATAATATATATATATATGTATATATAGATATATATATATATATATATATATATATATATATATATATTATTACAGTAAGATGAAATCAATTGGTGAGACTGAAGAAACTGCAGAGGCTAAGAGAAAATAAAGAATTTCATAAACAGGAGTTCGTGAGTGCATACGAGTACTGGGTCCGATGCCCTGCTGACGACTTTCCATGTCAGTATTTCGAATTTTGAAGGTATTTTTCCTAAAATAGATTCAGTCCTTGGTTTCGTTTTGAGAGATGGGATGGCAAATGATGTGTTCGTTTTTGATACAGGAAATTTATAAAGATGTAAAACGAAGAATTCCATGTATATGGATGTGAACATGAAGGACCGTTGAGGTTAGATGTGCACTACTACCAGCGAGCGAAAGTAGTATTAGTGCTTTGAACCAACATATTGTAAGTGAGAATGTCTCCTCCCGACCCTAATCTTGAAAAATGTTTTTGTACTCACCACCTGATCCTGGTGTAATCCCTCGACCGAGTTGACTGAGAACGGGTTCGCATTTGTTGGGATATATTGGTAGAACTGCGAATTGCCTTTGTACCACTTGAGGGAATAGAGACTGGCGTGTTTTTGCACCAAGTAGTCGCACTCCAGCGTAGCGTTTTTGCCGAGGGCGACGTATCTCGGGACCACGAAGCGACGAACTTTGACCCAAGGTCCCTGAGAAACATAGTCTGTGCTGCTGTCTTGATCTCCTTGCGCCCAGCAGGCTGGGGGGAAAAAGAATGACGGACCTGACGTTAGCGTTATTATGGGGACAAAAAGGCTTATTTCAGGAATTGTATCACAGACAGTTTAAACTGTTCGATCTTTCAGGTCATAGAATAACTTCGATTTGGTGTAGTTTAATTACAGATATATAAATTTGGTTAGATAATATTATGCATTCGTAAACGTGTATGTATACTTCAACATAAATGCAGTACCTAGTCTACATAAATGTTCATGTTTCATACGTTATTTTAGCATCTTAGTTTTAGATATTTATTTTACAGATATTGTTTAAAATTTTCCTTTTAACATTTCCATTTAACCTATTCAAGTTTTGGCGTCTATATTCTGGCAGTTACCACTGTCAAATATAATTTTTGTTTCCAACAGTCAGCATTTTATTGGCATTGCAGGCTTTGAACTGACCAATTTCCTTCATATTTTTTTTTATTTTTTTTTTAGGATTAGATTTTACTGGATCTAATCTCGCTTGAATCTGTCAAGGTCGCACCCCGCAGAAAGAAATATCCTTTGCAACTGTCATACATTTTCTGAATGAAATTTCGTTCTCTGTCATGAGTAGTATTCTCAGTCATCTGTGTCTTCCAATGCTTGGATGTTTACTCTAGCCTTTAACATCTAGTTTTTCACTTGTGTTTATCAAATCAATATTCATATTCACCTCTAACCTTTTTTGCTCTAACTTTGTTTTTGTATATTCTTCTGTAATTAGGTACTGTCTTGGCACAAGTGTTAGCGGTTTCTCCAGGTTCCAAGGGATTGTTCTAAAAGTGAATTCTTTTGAATGACAAAACCTTTTTAATTAAATTTTGAGTGATCACAGTGTTATAAGTTCTGTACCAGATTTACAAAGGTCGTTAAATTCCTCTTTGCTCTTGGTAGACCATTACGTGGGATATCATTGGTTGCCAAAAATAAATGACTTGGATATTATAATATATAATTATATTTCAGTTTATATGTCAATTATACCAACGCCTATCGAATAGAAAAAGTTTAAAAATATATATCGAAATCCCGTTGGTTGGAGTAAGTGACCAACTACAGCATTGAAGCCAACAGGTAACGATATAATAGAGATGGATGTAATAGAAAATGGATAAGCTTAAACACTGTCTCACGGAAGCTACCGTATAAATTAGAATATTTGCATAGCAAAACGTATCATTGAAAAATATATGAAGGTAAATAACAGAATAATACTACTAACAAACATGCAAGAGAATTAAATGTCGCTCAGTGAAGATTTGTTGCAAGTGGCAACGACTGTTTACAGTTCATCTCCAAGTCCCTCATGCCAAAAAAAGAGATAAGAACAAGACCATTAATAGATAGAATAAAACGACCGTTATATAGTAATTAATTAGTTTGTTTTATTGCATGCTAATTACCGATAATCTTCCACATCCTTTTTTTGCCTCTGTCATCCAAATTGAAAATTAAAAGCAGATTTTTTAAAATCATACTTCACTGCTGTATCATTAATGAGCCCAACCCAGCGTCTTTAAATCTTCCCAGCACCATCTTCAAAACTAATTATGTTTAGTTTTATCAAAGACAGTGGTAAAGGAAAAATTCCAGCCCTCCGTTTTGCATTCTTTGCACATTCCCTGTTCCGTCTTTAATACCACAGCTCTCCCCGAGGCTTGACTGTTTTCATGCATATTTCATGGCGTTGCATTTTTACCAAAACGCCGAACACGACTTTTGAATTATGTATCAAAAACAAGTTATTTCATACATTCGAATTTGGACTATTCAAATGCGTTTAATGTTTTTATGTTTAACCTTTTTAGTTGCTTATGTTTTGGGGGTTTTGTGTTTATAACATTACCTCAAAAAGTAGAAATACAAATAAAAGTTGCTGAAAGATGAGATTTGTTAATGTTAAGGATTTCAAGCACTTTTACAAAGCTCCTTTGTAGGTAGCTGTACTTATTTGCAGTTGTATTGTTACTAAAATTCGTATGTTTGTACTTTTACGCTTTAAAATGAAAGCAAACTAATCTATTATCAATTTGTACTTTTATGTTTTAAAATGAAAACAAACTAATATATTGATAGAGATGAAGGGTGAGAATGATGTCAACATTTTTACTTATATTAACATTACTTAAGCGGAAAACTTTGGTGTATTGAGTCAACAAAGATCCGTGTTTTTAATTGAGTGTCGTATCACCCATGTCTTTCTCTGATTCTCTCCTGTGAAGGTTAGATGTGGTAGTAATGGAGTATTGAATGGAAAGAGCTAATTGCCGAGGGGCCAGTGCAAATAACGCGGGTCCAATTAAGAACCAGTAACATTTCATTCCGAATGATTAATTGGGTTGTGTATGGAGAGAGAGAGAGAGAAGAGAGAGAGAGAGAGAGCGGATATAGCGAGAGAGAGAGAAGAGGAGAGGAGAGAAGAGAGGAGACAGAGAGAGAGAGAGCAGTGTATGATTGAATAAGAGAGAGCGAAGGGGGGCTGGGGGCTGGCTTAGGATGTCACAGTCGGTATATTATTAGTGAATGTAATGTTAAATTTAGATTTCTGGTTCCTGGTTGCTTTCTATGGAGGAATTGACGCCATATGAAATGTGATTTCCGCGTACATAAAAACTCAAATTTATATGAAATAGGCCAGATATTAATACCCTATGACTGATTAAGTTTAACAACTATAGGCCCAGCGTATAATGCGCAGGAACGTTATCTTGCTAAAAATCCAGTATCAATTCGCCACGACACTAAACAGTGCAGCTGAATCTGTATCCCCATGAAAGAAGTGGCAGGGCAGGTTGATCTTACATGAATATAATTTGTGATTATTAAGAGCCTAATTGCTATCATTCATTAAGGCATATTTTGCCTGTCCGTTCTTTCAAGTTGGAGTATGCAATACCATCCTACCTGAAAAAAAGGGTAAAGAATAAGGAATTCTACAGGGTAGTGTGCGCACTGTTACCCTGTTTGCTATAGCAGTCATTCCTATTTATATTCTTAATTCCAGTGCTTTACTATACTCTGTTTTTTTCCATCTGTCCATCCACTTGTGGTGTTTTTGTATGGTAACACTGCGTCCCGGGCTTTAGATAGTTACGCTATGTCTAAGTTTTAGGTAAATAAAAGGATATCTGGGCGTACATTTGCAACTGAAAAGTGTTTTAATAATTTACTGCGAATTACACCGTTAATATTCGAAATAGGATATTATTATAATCGTTGAATGTAAGCTGAATATAACTATCTAAAGCCCGGGACGCAGTGTTGCCAAACAAAAACACCACAGGCAGATGGACAGATGAAAAAAAAAACAGAGTATAGATACGCTCTGTTGATGATCTTTCAGTATCTTTTGTAGGAAACTTCAACTTACAAGAGACTGAATTGCGTAAAATGAACTGATTCTGTCGACAAGTAAAACATCAGTCATTGATTTTTGTGATTTTCGTGAACCACATCCAGAACCGGACATTTATATAATGGAAGTTCAAGGTCGGAGAGTTACCTGGGTTGAAAGAACTCGAAATTTAAGCTTAATTTTTGACCGGAGGTTGACGTGGCTCTCTCATCTTTTGAGGAAGAAAACGAAGTGTCTCTAGTGGTTTTTACTGTTTTTTAGGTTTAGCATATTCATGCTGAACTGTAGATTATCAAACACCCCTGAGACTGCACAAAGGCCGTATTCTATTTCCACTGACTTTCGGGTGTGAGGTACAATCTTCAGTTGCCCTGTGCCACTTAAAAGTATTTCATTTTGCGCACAGTGCTAGTATTAGATTAACTGGTGG
>NC_087210.1:24957140-24969640 GCF_015104395.2 Macrobrachium nipponense
GAAATCTTGAAAGGATTCAGTGATTGGGGGTTGGGCTACTGTGCATTGGGAATATTGAGGTCGAAGTATTGCCGGAGAAAAGTTGAGGAACTCTAATTACAAAAATGAAAGTCCTATTATTCTTCAACCATTACAGTCGGTTCTTTTCTAAATTGGGGTATATTAGATTATTTTTTAATTTCCGTGCTTCATTTGGCAGATTGGTCGATTTGCTTTGTTTCTTGGAGAAAGAGAGAGAGAGAAAAAAAAGAGATATCTGTTTAATCATCTTGTACCTTGAATTGCTTGTTTACATTGCACGTAATTAGGAGATGATTTGTTTCTTGAAAAGAAAAAAGAGAGATCTGGTTAATCATCTTGTGCCGTGAATTGCTAGTTTGCCTTGCACGTAATTAGGAGATGAAACCGACGTTATTAATATTATACAGAGACTCGTAAGTAGTGGAAAGCAAAAGCGCCTCTGCGCTCTGTTGTTGCAATTTCTTTATCGTTAATTATAAATATCGTGCCAATTTTCTGCTCTTGCTTCCCCTGTGGTTCAGTTGAATTCAGCGAAGTCTTAAGCCCACGAGAAAAAGCATTTGCCACAATCATATACATATGTGATTTTTGGAAGCGCTTGCACAATTTGCTTTTGATTTCACGACCACCGATACGTAGTTGTCGGTCAGTGGCGATGAGAAATAAAAGGAGATGGATCTGCGTATATGGCCTTTTTTTTTTTTCAGTGTGATTGTGCAGTAACAGGATAGTGGTACAGAATGTGATATTGATCAGCTTCAGTTCAAGGGTGCTGTTAAAATTCCAAAAAAAACAATTATTTTGAAACATTACCGAAACGTATCCTTGCACAGGTAGGAGAATAAACTGCATCATTAAAAGAGGCATCGGATGTAAATAATTTCTCTTCACCATGTTTGTAAATGTCGTCGCTTGTTTAGGTTTTGATTTACAATATATATACATAAATGTAATTCTTAATGAAATAGCTGCAGAGTGAAGACTGATTTTCTTGTTTTAGTTTTAGACTGCTTCTCCTTGCACGAGCTCTTTTGCTACGGTTTTTAAAACGTTGCCCCTTGTCGGGCCTGAACGCCTGTCCATGAGCTAGTTTCTAGTTTACACTAGTATTGCTAATTTATAGTTATACAGATATAGGAGGAGGACAGTAAAATTAAACGATGAGTTTGCTTTCTTCGGCTTTCACTGCAGTGGATTCGGATGAGAAAGGGCAGAACTACCGTTAGGCTTAGGTTCAACCCCTGTTGGTATATCTGCTTGTTCAGGGTTGCTGTTTAGCATATGTAATTTGCATTCGAGAGATAAGAAGGGACATTAGAGAAAGGAGTCACCAAGTACGCTTTCAGGGCGTGGTCACTCTCAGGGTCTAGACTAGAGGGTTTTTCAGCAGGTCCAAAAGGTCATACTATTCCCATGGAATTAACTTGGATTTGAGCTCTGCCCTCTATCAAAAAGTGACCTGTGAAATGTTAAAAACGAGAGGTAATTTTTACCAAAGAGGGTCAAAGTGCCAAACGAAGAAAATGGGTTGAAATGAAAGGTAGAAAAGTTACGAGAAAGTTTTTTTTTTTTTTTCTGTTCATTGCTCAAGAACTCGTTCTTAAAAAAAACAAGTTCTTGAGCAATAAACGGTCCAAAGTGGCTTATGACAGGTTTTATATTTTATTTCTTACAGCTGCAATGGTGTGTGCGCACTTTTTTGACAAATTGCCCTATATTATTTGATGGGGGAATTCTTTCCCCTTGTTGTAATGATTGCATGTAGTATCCAGTGACCAAATACAAAGGTATTTTGTAGTGACGACATAAGTTTGCGCTCTGGCATCGGCGTCAGTTTTTGTTAAGAAGTGACGTTAGCTAAATGCTACGATATTACATAGCGACGGTTATGCTCTTTTTCATATTAGTGTAATTCATACCTCATATGAATGACATATATGTCCTATGGACAAATGAGGACTAGAAGTTATAACTATTGGTCCCCTAAAAACAAAGAAAATAAAAGTGTACATTCCCTTGGTTCCCTCTCTGTTAAACAACAGAGCCAAATTACAAGTCGTTTGGTTCAATTTCAACAGTTTCCCTTTAATGATTTATTTGTTCATAGAATTACTATCGTTAAAGGATAAAAAATAAAACTTTAGTCATGATATTTCTCTTTGACGCTTTAATGATCTAATTAGCACGTACAATTTTAATTAGGATTATTTGGCACATTGGTCCTAATTTAGAATGTTCAGAGAATAATTTTGATATAATGAATTCCCTTCATGACGGTGGGAAATTTTGTCAGTCTGCGTTGTCGCAACATCTTTTCCATTTCTTTAAATAATTTTTAACTAAAATACAGGGTTTTAGGAATAACAAAACATGTAGGAAATGCTAATTGTATACATGTACAGACATTGAACAACAGGACGAACAAGTGATTCTATTCAAAAACAGATTGTCAATTAATTTGGCGAAAATGACCATTACAATCAGTTGATGTATTTTGATGTCCTCAGTTAAATACAATGAGAAATTTCATTTGCAGAAGATAATAAAAGAGGGCAAATGTGTAAGCGTAAAACGTTTTGATAGGCACGCTGATTGGGAGCCAAACATTCAAATTAGGCCAAATCACCTTTTAATTAGGTCCCTCGCTGCGAGGTAAATGAAGCCTTGTCCTGACTAAAACGAAATGCATGAGTGAATATATATATATATATATATATATATATATATATATATATAATATATATATATATATATATATATATATATTATATTATATTATATATAATGTGTGTGTATGTGTGTATGTGTGTTTGTGTATTACATTAGCTATAAATTTCCAACTAAAAAAGCAAAGGCAACAGCATCCTTACAATACAGAATGGAGATCGTACGGGAGTGATAATAGGTTTACGTAAAGGAGATTTAAATATTCTTTCCTTTTAATTGACGGTCTGTTTAAATTTTTCATTTTTCCTTATATTAGTCTAAATAATGTATATTTATATACGTATATATATATTTATTTAGACACCACCAATTATAAGCAAAGAAAAATATTTAAATCTCCTTTACGTAAACCTATTATCACTCCCCCACATGCAGTTTGCGTGTGTGTGTGTGTGTGTGTGTGTGTGTATGAGAGAGAGAGAGAGAGAGAGAGAGAGAGAGAGAGGAGTTAGTTAGTTAGTTAGTTAGTTAGTTAGTTAGTTGGTTTATTACCCTGCCTGTCACGATTTGCATTCTGTATTGTACGGTATGTTGTTGTTGCCTTTGCTTTTTTAATTGAAAATTTATAGCTACAATTGATACTGATGTGATCTGAAAGTTTTCTAATCAATTGTCAAGAGTTTAGAACGACGTTCTTAGAATTCACCATCAACGTTGTATGTCTAAACTGGCAGTTCAGTCCTGGGCAAGCCGTGCTCCCTGTGGTCAATTCCCCGCGAGTCACTATTCTGACAGAATCCAGATGAAAGTATTAAATAGTTCTTAATTATTCCTGGGCATTGTTGAGATTTTAACCATTATGGACCACCGAGTATTATTATACTTAGGATGACTGGATAGTTTGAAATGGAAATTGAAAATTCACTTTTAACCATTTGCATTCAAGTGGAGAACTTACAGCACACTTATTCACCAGGAACTGTCTATTTCAACTGTATAGTTGATCTGATCGAGATTATAATAGCATGCGCGGTATCAATGTTGGTGAGGGGACACTACCTTATTTTATCTGTCATGAGTTGAATTTTTATATTAATATTGTGTTCCAAAGAATGCTTTATTCGAAGCAAGATAACTTATTCAGCGTAGTATTCGAGACTGGTGATATGTCGGAATGTTTAAAAATGCAAATGACATTTTCAGAACGTCATCGTTATTCATGCTAGTTCTCGAGTTATTTTTGTTATTAGCGCTCTCTGTTGTGCTGTTGCTCATTATATTTTCATCTTATACTTGGGATATTTGGAGCTGTTGTAATGTCCACTGTATTAATTTATCTTATCTACATGTTATTATTATTATTATTATTATTATTATTATTATTATTATTATTATTATTATTATTATTATTATTATTATTATTATGCATTACTAATGTGCTACAAGAAAAATTCCTTTTAATGATACAATTCCTCGAGGGTTTTTTTCGTAATGTTATTTGCTATATGAAAAATAGTTTATAAAATCAATGATTCATTTACTAAAATATATAGATAGTATAAAATCATGTTATTTATTCAGTATGAAAAATAGTTCATAAAGTCAATGTTATTTACTATATGAATAATAGTTTATAAAATCAATGTTATTTACTATATGAAAAATAGTTTATAAAATCAATGTTATTTACTATATGAAAAATAGTTTATAAAATCAATGTTATTTACTATATGAAAATAGTTTATAGAATCAATGTTATTTACTATATGAAAAATAGTTTATAAAATCAATGTTATTTACTATATGAAAAATAATTTATAGAATCAATGTTATTTACTATATGAAAAATAGTTTAGAAAATCAATGTTATTTACTATATGAAAAATAATTTATAGAATCAATGTTATTTACTATATGAAAAATAGTTTATAAAATCAATGTTATTTACTATATGAAAAATAATTTATAGAATCAATGTCATTTACTATATGAAAAATAGTTTATAAAATCAATGTTATTTGCTATATGAAAAATAATTTATAGAATCAATGTTATTTACTATATGAAAAATAGTTTATAAAATCAATGTTATTTACTATATGAAAAATAATTTACAGAATCAATGTTATTTACTATATGAAAAATAGTTTAGAAAATCAAGAACTGGGGTTCTTTCAGCCATTCAATCTTTAAGATTGAAAAGAGGGAGTTGGACAGCAAAATGCAAAACAGAAAGCAGGAATGGAGGTGAAAGCTAGAAAGTGGGTGCAGCTAGTGGCACAAAGAACGCTTCCAACTAACTTTAGTAATGCCTACAGTGCACCATATGAGGTGCAGCGATGGCACCACTCAGTGGAAGTGTGGAGAGGGGGGGGGGTTATCCTTTAGTTTTTTTATTTTTAACTTTACCAGGGTGTGTATTGTCAGACATATCTTTATGTGAAGGGAAATGTATCACATTTCTTTTTTTTTTTTTTTATTTATTTCTTTTATACTGGTTCCTAGCTTTTTATGTCTGTTTGTATATTTCATCCGAGTTTCCTCTTGACATTGGAAAAATTCGGCGTCTCGTCTCTTTCGCCTCATTTTTTTCCTTTTTAATTTCTATCTGACCTTTTTTTTGTTTCATTCGTTATTAATAATTTTGTTTGGTGGTTTGTCTTTCCAGTGCAGAAACCTTCTGAGAGATGTTATTGGTGAAACACAATAAAAAAAAAAAAAAAAAAAAAAAAAAATATCAGGAATCTTAAGACTTGAATGCGTCTAAAATTTGACGTATAAAGTTTTGAAGCGTAAAAAAAAAATCGTCAGAAATGTAAATTATATTGTGATTGCTTTTAAGAGCTCATTTTTAGCAAGGAATGCGAAAATATAACGTTTTGTAGAAAAGTCAAAGTTAAGTAAAGGTACGTTTACATGCATTCAAATGTCAATGCATCAATTGTGGTATTTTACTTTGTATAAGTGTAAGTAGAACGAATTAGTTGTTTTTGAATAAGGTGATCAAAATAAGCATGAAAGTTTAATTAGTGGCCTCCTGTTGATGGAATTGAGTGAAGTATACCAGAATTGGGCTGTTTTATCTTAATGTAGGAAAGTGTCAGATTTCACTGGTATGAAATGACATGTATTGTTTCCACTGGACGAGGAAACTGGAGACAGGGAACCTATTGCGATTTATTCAAAATCAGTACTTCTTCCTAAAAAATGAGTTTGGAAATCCTTTTGTGAAATAGATAAATGAGACACGTTCACTGGTCTGTATTTTCAGTGATAGATAATAACAAACAGTGGGTTCGATTAAGAGAAAGTTACTTTACGAAACAGTGAATATCGTTAAATAGGTGATTGGGGTATACTTTATCACTTTAAACTGAACACAGCGTATAAACCGCAACCTGTCCTTAAATACTTTCCTTTACATGTTTGTGGCCAGATGGCTTGGAAAAAGCTATATGAAATACTTTAGCGTGATCATAGAAATATAGAGAACAAAGTTTCAAAGTAAGGGTATAGGAAGTATCTGAATTATATATTTTTTTTCGCTCAAGTTTCTAATAATTTGATATTTAGGATTAACTGACATTTGCATCTTGTCTCACCCGAGGGTTGTTTAAGTAATGCATCAGTTGCTTCAGCATATCTTTCAGTCCGACAGTCCATAGATGTAGAAGGGACCTCATCGAACCCTTTTAAGCAAAGGATAAAAGTGGTGCGTGCGTTCATTGATGCTGAATGTAGGTAATTGGTTGGTCACCGTGTGGATCTCTCGATGACGGAGGATTTGTAGGTCGGCAATTAAATAATGAAAGATGGTCTGAAATTGACGAATGACTGATGTTCTTCTCTTGGTCCTGGATTGCGTTGTCATCCTAGGCGTGGGCCCAGAAGCCCGTGTAATGAGTATGAATGAAATTTTGTTTATTAGGACTGTTATGAAGAGTCATCTGTGCGGGAGCCCCCAACACTAGCACTTGTCTAAATGGCAAGAGAGAATTCCTTCTACTCAAAACCTGAAGTAGGGAATCCCACCAGATAAATTCTTTAAAGAGCCCACAGAAGACTTGAATGTGATAACACCAATGAAACCTTATTCATAACGTTCGTTATCATCTTAATTGGCTCTAAAAATTAAAATAAAATGGCAACTTGGACCTGGTGACCTGGAAAGGTCTACGGATCTGCAGAGGTCAAAATTGAATAATGAATACTTAGGGCATTTAAGAATTGGTACATTACAAACAAAATGGATGAGACGAATATTTTCTTATGGAAAGGAACTTTCATGTCCGCCAGTGTATCTTTGGGATATGCAAAATAACCGAGAAATAAAACCCCAGCCGAAACTATCAGCATGCATGACTATCGATCTTTGAATTATATGAAGAGAAGCCCTTAAATGCAACCATTAAAGTTTATCGGAGTTGGCGCTCTCAGTTGACCGTAAAATTTTAGACGGAATAAAAGTGAGTTCTTCTGAGCTAATTTTAAACAGCGCAAAGAGTGAGAATGAAGGATCCCAATAATACATAAAAGGAAATGGATATGATTGCTTAGAATATTAAAAGGTTTTGTATTATATTTGCAATAACATTTCAAGTGTTTTGGAAAAGAAATACACTTTTCCTTTCCATTCTATCTTATTAAACCTCTAGTCTAGCATATGCTGTATAAATGCTTTTTCAATAAAACTAAATCTGAGTTTTGATTACAAATGTTTTTATTTCGATGAAAAAGACCTACAGTGTGTAAATATGGAAAGCGCACACAAATTATTCTGAGTAGAGAGAGGATAATTTGCCATTTTTTCTCCAATCGCCTGTCTCGTAGCTGAAAAAATGTCAATATCTTTCTCTTCCCCTCCCTGGCTCTGGTCTCAAAGACTCGTATTTCAGCTGTGTCGATGAAGTTTTGTCAGAGAAGAGAACCAATACGACAAAAGCTTCCGTGTTTGTCAGGTTGAGGACTCCATCTTCGCGAGGGTTGAATGGGTCATAAGGTTGGGGCGCGGGGGAATAGATGGCGCCATTCACACAAGGGGGAGGAAGACCACTACGGACAGAAAAAATGGAACGGCGCTCCCTTCAAAGGGGATGATAAGTATAGGGATGGACAAGGGGAACACTTCCTTTTCGAAAGAATTGGCTCCTTTATTGTATTTCATCTCTGCGGGTCACTTGGAGGATCTTTTCTTTTGCTTTCCTTAAATTGTAAGTATTCTCTTTTGTATCTGTTTAAGTATACCTTTAGATTTTTTTTTTTTTAGTAGTTACTGGGAATGTATGTATTCGAATTTTTATGAAGGTCCTTCTTTTATACTCTGTGAAGAAATTTGTCTTATTACCCAAGCGAATCAGTTCGAGTTCCCAAGTCATTTTTCAAGTTAGTTATAGTTCTCACGTTGAAATTGAAGGAACTGATGATTTTAGAGCATTTCCTTTTTCTGTTTGTTTTTTGATTAAAAAAAAATAATGTACGTCAGTAAATTGAGCAGAAAAATAACAAATAGATAAAAAACTTCACACACAGATCTCAGAAAACGCTTTGCTCACACACAGCTAATTATTGAAGTCCGCACTTCATTTCCACTATTAGTCTTTCTCAAAATCCTTTCGTACAACTGCCTCTGTTGTACTGAGTAATGATATGCATTATTAGTCCCTTTTATCTTCTTCATTCATTCGCAATTCCCTCGTAACTTTTCTACACTCGGATGTATTTCATGTAACAATGTCAGCTACGCCCTTTAGCTACTTAATCTCATTTTTGTCATCCTCAGCAGTTGCTTACTCAAGCATTCTCGGACTTAAGGCAACGCTTCCACTCACTTCAATATGCTGTACATTTCTTTTGTCTTTCACGTTCAATAAATTTTTAGAATACTAATTTCTTCAAACTGGACCACCCACTTTCCGTTTGCATGGATTATTCTCAGGCCTGTTTATTCATTAACCAGTCTATTGTCATTTACCTATCTTTAATTTCTTTTTTACATTTAGTTTTATTAGTTGCCTTCTTTTGGTCTCTAGCTTCTCTTTTATCCATCTCCTGTATGGCTGTGCATTTGCATAAATATGAACATATACTTACTCCCTTATCTGCAACCGGTTTATCTGGCGTTTAGTGAACAGGACGAGATGACAACCAGAACGCGCCATGCTCTGTCATTCATGAACAACTAACGACCATCATATATACAGACACTTTTTCTATATTTTTCACGGAGCTGGCTACAGCAGTCTTGACAATTTAAAAGTCAGACCTTAGTAACAGCAAGAGGTCAACAGAGCATTTTTTTTATTTTTTTAGTTCCTGCATTCTGTGCAGGTATGTATTTTTGTTTACTTTTATTTTTACTCTTGTATGTCAGTTCTATTTTAATCTGAGGGAACTTGAATATACTTAACTCGTATTTCGGTGAGTGTATATATATATATATATATATATTATATATATATATATATATATATATATATATATATATATATATATATATATATATATATACATATAATATACATATATATATATATATATATATATATATATATATATATATATATATATATATATATATATATATATATATATATATATATATATATATATATATATATATTATATATATATTAAGTTACGAGGGAATACAGGGAAAGTATGCTTAAAAAAATAAAAACATAGTATTGTGCTTCTTAATTACGTACAGAAGGACCTACACTAATATACCTGCATATCAAGACGAAATGTTTTTGTTAAAATATTTACAAAGCTCTTAGCTTTCATTCATCCTTCAGTGGAATTGAATGATCAAGTCCACAGATCCACAGAAGGATGGACGAAAGCTGTACTTTTTATATATATTTACAAAAACATCTCATCTTGATAATCAAGTATATTACTAGTGAATCCTTCCGTACTACATAAATTTATGTATTCTATGTGTGTATGTATGTATATATATATATATATATATATATATATATATATATATATATATATATATATATATGTGTGTGTGTGTGTGTGTGTGTTTGTGTGTGTGTGTGTGCGTGTGTGTGTGTAGGTTGGTGGGTGTATGTTTTCAAATTCAAAAGACAATCATGAAACAAAGAGTATCCTTTCCTTTATAAAATTCTTTCCTCGCCTCCCGTAGAATAAAAGGTTTCTTGGATCCCGTGAAAAAAAAAATAAATAAAAAAATAATACAGAAGGAAATTCAGAGAGAAGAGATTTGAATGTGGATTCCCCAACATAAAAACTTGAAATATAGTTTTATAGTAACCTTCATGTTTGTTACGTTTTTGCCTCCTTAGGAAGTCCTACACTAGACAGGAACGCGGATATCTTTTAAGCGAATTCGGATCAAGTGACCAAATCCTTTTTGAGTGATTGTGCGAATGTGTCTCTCCCTGCTTTATGTGTCCTCTCGTTTTGAACCGATCGCAGACATCGTACATTAGGTGGCATTGCCTCCAGATTGGAAGATCCACGAGCTGGATCAGGGGAGAGATAGAGACTGAGCCAGCAGACGTTTGTGCGCATACAGACAGACTCGAATGAGAGAGCCAACGGATTTCGGTTCTTACCTTACAGCGATCGTTGCTGCAAGAAATCCGATAAAAGTTCTGGTGGAAGGGTTCATGCATTTTATATCCTCTACCGATCTGTCGACCTACGTACCTTGAATATGATGTGCCTTATGTTTCGTGGTGTCTGTCAGGATTATCCAATAAATTCATTTACGAGCCAACTGGCTATTTCCTCAGCTTCCGATTATCTTCAGGTTTCCCTTAATATGACCTGGTTCTACATTTAGGTTTCAATAGTTGAATCAAGGTTAACTACCAATGTAGAAATGCCGGGTAAAATGAGCAACTTCACTATACCTAACGAAGGTCAATTTCTAATCACTGGTCGGCACCACCCTACCGTACTCTCTGCTGCTAACGTCTCATAAGCAATTCTGTTTCTCTTATTTCAAGAACTTTCCGTTCTGGTAATTCATCACCACTTGAGCATCTGCCTCTCTCTCTTCCCTCTCCGCCATTCTACCGTCCTCTTATATGTGCGAGTAACCAAGCGACCTCAAACTGCTCTGGGCAGTCTCTTCACAAATGACAATTTCGTCGAATCTCTGCACTGCTCGCCCTTTTCACACTTCCCCTTTCATATTCCATTTACATTCAACTTGTACAACCCTAACTTCTGCTGTGTCTTGTACTTTTCTTCAGCTGCTCATCCTTTTTCAGAAACCCCTCTTTCTTCTTTTCTCTGCCTCTTCCGTGACCTGCGGTGTACTGTATAATACTTATCCATTACTGTTGCTACCCAAATACTTGGAAATAACCAACCAATGAAATTTTTCCCTTGCACCAAACTCTACTGATTCCCTTCCCTTTCACCTGTTAAACTATTGGGCAAAAACATCATTCACTACGAACTGCAGTTTCGATCCGTTTTGCCATTTTTTAACTTTTGAAATTAGATGTTCTGTCCTTTCTGTACTTCTCGCATGACTGTCCACGAAAAGGATAAACAACGTTGATGAAATCACACTTCGTTGCGAGAGATCCGCTTCTACACCAAACCAGTTAATCTGACGTCTAGATACTAACTAAGCCTCTCTTTCTTCATCTAAACTTGGAGTTGCTCTAAACACATCATCTTCTACGCTTTTCATGTTTAACGTTATCATTGACAAATTAGGTTATTTAAGGCACATTCACGCCTTAGTATGCTCTCTCTCTCTCTCTCTCTGTAGTTATGCTCCCTTGATTAAAAAAATGAAAAGAAAAACAGGAAAATAATCTCTGCCACATTTTTTTATTCACTGCTGAAACCTACATGAACCTTGTGTAGAAAATTTCTTTAACTTGATTCTTCTTACTTATTTACATAGAGCTTCTCGGCTTCTCAGCAGCCTCCTACACATATTGCTTTCTTGACATATGACTTGCATGCATTGTCTTACGCTCAAGGAATTCAGCGCTCTTAACTTCTCCCTTTCTCGTAACACAAGAATTTTGTACTATTGTCATGATAATGATATTTAGACATCATTTGGATTGCTCGGTGCCTCTTATTTAGGCCAGTGAAATATTTTGTTCGTATAAAAATGAAGACGAATATTTGCATGCCATTAGTTACTATGTAAGACTGTCGTGCGTTTTCTCCAGAATTTGTTGAGTAATGTATTGATGCTCGGCATTTTCGCCAAAATATTTTGTCAGTCCTGTATTTAAAGTAGGATGGGTTTTGCCAATTTTGTCTATCTGCCAACGTTTCATTGTTTGTCGGCTATTTGCCCAATCCGTGTGTATGTATGTATGTGTATATTTATTCTTTCCTGAGACTCATACATTATTATCTCTTAATTGTTTACTGCAGTTTAGTGTTCTGAGTCTCCCATAAGAGAGTAGTGGTAGGATTAAAGAAAAGTTTTAGTATTTAGAGGGAAGTCTTGACCCAAGGGATTGCAAAGTTAAGGCTGGCGAAGAGAATTTTTGCAGCATTTCTGGGTGGCTTTTCTGTGATATGAGTTCTACTGTTATCTTAGTTGTTAGTAGTTTCTGTTGTGTTTATTTTGTTTTATTATAATTAATCGTGAAAATTATAGAAGTATTAGATATTACAACACAATTTTTATTTTGGGTTATTCATTATATTATTCCTTTTTTTCCAAAAGGTATGACCCTAGATACTGGAATTTTAAATCTTGCAAACATTGTAGGACTGTGGCGGAAAATCTAAATATCTTATATATATCATTGTACTAATATCTTCCCATTAGAAAAGGAATAATATAAAGAATA
>NC_087210.1:24987140-24997140 GCF_015104395.2 Macrobrachium nipponense
ATAGAAAAAAACAATGGCAAATAAAATCACCTCGCTTAATTCTGCCATTTTTTGTTAACAGTACGCTTAAAACTTCAAGTAGAATTCCCGGAATTTCTGTTTTTATGTGTATTATGTACAGTGGGTGCTGGGTACCTTTACCAGTTCACTACCCTACTGTACGCCCCAGTGGCGTGGTCAGTTTGGTCTTGGCCTGCCACCCCGGTGGCCGCAAGTTCATTCTCGGGCATTCCATTGAGGAGTCAGATATGTGTATTTCTGGTGATAGAAGTTCACTCTCGACGTGGTTCGGAAGTCAAAGAAAGCCGTTGGTCCCGCTGCTGAGTAACCACTGGTTACATGCAACGTAAAAACACCATACAAGCAAACAAACAAACTAACCTACTGTGATCATTACCATTGTATTGGTGTAACAATAAAGCCATCGGCGGACTATCTCCTCTCCCGGAAGAACCTTAATTAAATGTCTGTGAGGAGTTCCTCATTGGCTGTTTGGAGGCTTTCTATGAATACTGAGCAATGCCTAGACGATAATTATATCTCCATAATGATGCCTGCCAAGAGGATTGGATTACAAGGGAATTGAGGAGTGTTCGGAGGCTGCATGCAAACAGATCTTCCCTTGGCAGTTTTCTTAAAAGGAATTTGTCGAATATTTTACTCTCCTATGATGTTTTCATAAGCATTTGCTAAATGCAAGTGCTGACGAGAGAGAGAGAGAGAGAGAGAGAGAGAGAGAGAGAGAGAGAGAGAGAGAGAGAGAGAGAGATGAAAACTATGAAGTTTTATGTGTAATGCTTAATGCTTTGATTTTTCTTAATAAGAACATCGTTAAAATGGATGATATTATCTGACAGCAAAATGGCCTTGTAATAATGATCACAGTCATATTCATAAACGAATGAAGATAATTATCTGGCAGCATGGTTCCACTTAATTATTATTGACGATCAGAATATACTTACAAACGATTGAATCACTCAGATTCTGTTGGTAATTTAAAAACTAATGAGACCATAAGAGAGATCCCTAGAGTATTCCTGTGAAATGGAAAATAGGAAATGTTATATCATTAAGGTATATTTTCGCGTAGAGGATTTCTTTCCTCTTTTTTGAGGGCCAACATCAGCTTGTAAATTTTTTAGCATATAAAAATGTAAAGTGACCTGGAAAATAAGAGGCAGAGTGATGAGTGTGGCATTTTTCCGGTAATTAGAGCTGACGATGCAGATGTATGAGGTTTTAATGTCCCTTAGAGGTTTAGTGGGGGATTCAGTGGCTTATATCATAACTTTTAATTTTTACCACAAAGAAATGAAGTCGTCTAAGTAAACTTCGATATTAAGTAATGTGGTCATCTATACTCTGTTTTTTTCCATCTGTCCATCCGCCTGTGGTGTTTTTGCATGGTAACACGGCGTCCCAGGATTTAAATAGTTGCGCTATGTGTAAGTTTTAGGTAAATAAAAGGATATCTGGGTGTACATTTGCAACTGAAAAGTGTTTTAATAATTCATTGTATGCGAATTACACCGTTAATATTGGAAATAGGATATTATTTAAAGCCCGGGGCGCAGTGTTACCATGCGCAAACATCACAGGCGGATGGACAGATGGAAAAAACAGCGTATAGTTAAGTACGGATATTACAAATTTTTCTTACATCGGGTGTATTTTTACAACGGAGTTTACTTCAAAGTTGCAGACGAAGACTGAAGAGGCCGCAGTTAGGATAGGAATCCACGTCAGATGTATCCTTGTTATTGGGTATATATATATATATATATATATATATATATATAATATATATATATATATATATATATATATATATATATATGTCATTCGAACTACAAATGTCCTTTAATATCTAATTCGCTCTACCTCGGAATTGATATATTTTCATATATGTACAGAAGATGAATTTTTAGTCGATAATAGTTTTCGTCCCCTCATGGGATCGAACCACCGTCCAGAGGACGGGAACGAAATCAGGACGGCCAGTGACGTCCACCGGGCGGTGGTTCGATCCCATGAGGCGGGGACGAAATTATTATCAACTAAAAATTCCCCTACGGTACATATATGAAATTATATCAATTCCGAGGTAGAGCGAATTAGATATTAAAGGACATTTGTAGCTCGAATGATTTATATGAATCACGGTGATGTGATAATTATTCATATATATATATATATATTATATATATAATATATATATAGTAATATATACATATACTTATACATACATATATATATATATATATAATTATATATATATATATATATATATATATATATATATATAGTCTAGTTGCTTATCCTTCTGAACTCAAGATTCATGAACGAATTATTAGTTTGAATAGTTGCAATGTTGAGAGAATGTCTTTATAGACATAATCAAGGTAGTGTTTGTTGCAAAAACATATATTTTATCAATAAAAATTTGTTGCTATTTATTCACGTAATGAATTCTTTTGTTGCCATATCATAGTTGATGGAAAATTTTTAGGCCATTCATCGATAGTAATAAATGTTTAATTTTTCATATTATCTGACTTGGCGAATAGAATATCAGAAGTGGAAATAAAACCGGAAAATAACAGTTCTGCAATAAGTCTGAATGAGGTGTGAAATACTTCACCTGCCGTCAACGGTGTTGAATACACATAGATGTAGATGCAGAAGTTCAGGGTTAGCAATATTCATATTATTCGAAATCGAATTCATAAAACTGAAATTTCTGTGATGGAAGTCATATAATAAAGAAGGATATTGATTCTGTGGTAATCACAGTTTCCCCTAGTTTTCGTTGCTCTTGATTAAGGCTACTAAAGGGTGAAAAGCTCCCTAACTTTGATTTTTGGTCAGACCATAAATGCTGTATTCAAAGGAAGAACAGGGCTTGTGAATGCTCAGTTGTAATAACACGTGGAAATGAGGAACCTTGGTCGAATGATTTCATCATTTCCCCTGTCCTGACTTCGCTCTTCTGACTTTTCCCTCTCTTTGATGGATTAATAAAAGTATATTTCGGGTATGAATTTCAAAACGTCGATATGTTCGAAATTCAGTCAGTGGTTTATTCCGTAAAAAAATATTTGCGATTTATAAAAAAAAAAATTGCTATGTATGTGTGAGGCTCTCGAAATGGATAGAATCCTCTGAGGTTATCTCGCCAAGGTACGTTTATGCACATCTTGCTCATTTTGTATGCATTAGTTCTGCTAAGTTCGTATGAGTATCAATGGGAGTACTGTTAATACAAATTTAAAACAAAGATAAGTGCACTATTATGTCACACACATGCGTACTCATGGTGCATGTGACATATATCACTAAACGTTTTGGCTTTCAGACCCCATTTTGACCCTATGCCGATCCATATACTCAGTGCACGTAGACCTCCAGGGGGTTGTCGTGCCATGACCTCCCAGGTCAGTGGTTCCCAAACTATCTTACCTGACGCCCCCTTTTTGCTTCAAGTAGACCCGCACGCCCCCACTTCCTCTTTTGTTCATGTGAAAAGATTCTTGCATTTATTTCTTAGCATTGTTCAGGAAAACAGATTTCTGTTTGTATTAAATTTTAATAATGAAAGCCACTCAAACAAATAATTGTACATTCCAGAGACGTTTTTCTAATAGAAAACGGGTTGGAGTGACTGCTATGATTATACTTTGCATGTATGTAATGGCAGATATTTGTTCTTTGAATGATTTTATTATTCTAATTAAACAAATATTTTATAGCAGATGACTTCACGCCCCCCTTGTATCCTCCTCACGCCCCCCTAGGGGAGCGAGCCCCCTAGTTTGGGAACCACTTACCTAGGTCCTGTCAAGGATCTTTTCATTGCATCGTCTCGATAAAACCACAGTATCCCATTCTCTTCCATTTCCACTACACTACTATGCTATTGCCATTGTAACCTTTGAAGTTTACGGAATTTGATATTATTATTCCTTTTTTTTATCTGAAGAACATCTATTCCTACTATCTCTCATGGCATTTCATTCTTGAATGTAAACATGTTTCCTATATATTTACTACTCCCCGTAGGGGGTTAGTGCCGTCAGTGTACCTCATGCGGTGCACTGTAGGCATTACGTAAGGTTCTTTGCAGCGTGCCTTCGGCCCGAAGCTGCAACCTCTTCCGTGCCTTTCATCGTACTTTTTCATATTCTCTATCTTCCATCATACTTTCTACCTTCATATAACAATTGATTCATAGTGCAACTGCGAGGATTTTTCATGTTACACCTCTCAAACCTGTCGAATGATCTCTTAGGTCCCAGTGCTTTGCCTTTGGCCTAAATTCTATATTCAATTCAGTATACATTTACTGGATATTAATTCATGTGCTCGTTGCTGTGCACCTGATTTTTTCTGCTTAACTTATATAGTATTTTGTTAAAATCTTCAGTTATTGTATTCCGTTCTAAATTGAGTCGTCTTGACGCCTGATATAAGTTAAGATATTTTGTGCATCTCAGCTAAACTACTTTAAAGCAGATTGGATGAATAAGAACGCATATTTACAGGGTTTCCATTGTTTTATATACGGAGCTTTATTTTCATTTTTGCAAAACAAAATTAATGTTTTCTCCCTTCAGGATGCATCAGTCACAGTGACCGTTAGTATACACTCGCTTAAGTGAACGTTTGAATATACATGCCAAATGTTCATCATTTCCAAATTCTATATAGCCTTCTAATCCTAATCATAAAAAGCTAACATTTTCGTTTTTGGAAAAATACACCCGGTATGTTTCTGCTCTCGTTTAGTGCTGCAATTATAGTGAAGAGAATCGTTTGTTATTTTGGACGGTTAATTATATGAAGGTTTGACTAATTATTTAGGTAATTAGACGGTCTGCAGTTTGTAAAGGAAAGATTTAATCTTGTTAGGGTTCTCAATTCCACGTCCATATTTTCATTTATAAGCAAGAAACCGTTGACTTTAAATTATTATTTTATGAATAACAAAGGTTTGTGTGCGTCTAAAATTTCACGATGAATGTAAATTTGCCGGAATATCTACAATGCCTTTTCTATACGCCATTAGTAAGAATTTTTATTTTTGTAAATAGTCTTCCGTCTTGCAAACCTGGAAGTTGTCGTTTGCGAGCGTGGATGTGAACATACGAATTTCTCAGCTTCATTATTCATAAAGGCGGTTTCCATTTCAATTGGGGTGGGTGGGGAAACAGGATCTTGTGGTGGTAAAAGGTCAATTCAATTCGAAGCATTTTCATACCTAGTTTTGGTATTCATTTGTATTTGATGGTGTTCCTCATGCACTTGGTTGTACATTATTGGTTTATTTATAAAGGAAATTCAATTGCTGATATTAGCTTGTGCCCTTATACAAAGTATTCTAATGTTGCTTATCCAATTTTTGTTTATATGTTTTCAGAATTGCCTCAGAAGTGCTTATTTAAAATAATAATTTAATGTAAATTGCCATTTTTTGTGAATACACTTAAAATTTGCAATTTTATCATAAATAGTGCATAGATGTATTTTTCTATATACTCTTGAATGGTATATATAATAGTGAAGCTTCTCCTCATGATTACTTTTTAAATCTTAGTTTTTATACCTAAAAAAGCGTTGAACCACCTTTACTTGTTGAAATTCAATTATTTACTTCCCTCCTCATGTAATTACCTCTTGTTGTGTCTCGGGTGTATGCAAAAATACACAAGTAAAATATGGAGTGAAAGGCGTACGATATAAAAAATGTTTAAATTTGGATTAAGATAAGTTAAGGGGGAAAGATGGAGTTTACACATTTTCTTTATGATAAAACAACCGTTGCCAAGAAGGTCTTTCATCATGAGTTCTCATCTTCGGCGGCCAGGCAGATATTTAAGAAATGTGAGAAAGAGGGAAGGGAAGGGATGAAAAGAATTTGAAACTCGGAGAGATGACTATCATTATGAAGAGATGTCGAAGCATGGAATGTTGGTGGTAATTAAGAGAGACCAAATCAAGAAGGAATTTAAGGAGTATATATAATTAATATATATATATATATATATATATATATATATATATATATATATATATATATATATATATATAGAGAGAGAGAGAGAGAGAGAGAGAGACAGAGAGCGAGACGAGAGAGAGAGATGGAGAGGGAGAGAGAGAGAGAGAGAGAGAGAGGGAAAATAGTTGGATGAAACCACCCGAAAATGATGATGCCATTGTCGCATGTCCAAACAGTAATCAGACTTATGAATATCGAAAGGCGGTCTTATCGCGGACATCCTTTCCATGAGCGAGCGGAGGCCAGATAGATCGGCCCCTTGATGAATGAATCTACATTTCAAAATCTGCCAGTTCATTAATCACGTGACAAACTGATCACAATGGAGGTTCAACGAGAGGCAATAGCAAGGGTCAACGATTCCGTGCGTCTGGTTCATCAGCGAAATGAGAAATACTAGAATACTTCAGAAGTTTAAGCGAAAATGCAATGCATTACTATACCCTGATGCTCTTTTTATTGCATTTTAATACTTTGTTATGTATCTATTTATAAATTTTTATTTTTTGGGGGGTCTCTGGGGGGGGGGGGGGGGGGAGGGCGGGAGGAGTGAGTTCTCTTCTTTCTGTATTTCACTTTACTTCCTCATAATTTTCCCTCATGAACACCATATTCTTTGGAAACTTGAATTTCAAATCAGTTGGCCCCTGTGGCCTTTCCATATGAATAGGTTGTATTTAGCGATTATAATATAATAATACTAATAATAATGAGAACCTGGTGCTTAAGTATCTCTGATCTATGTAATCTTGTGATTCTTTTCAAGTATGGCCTGTTTGAATAATCGTTTGGTAAAATGAAGCCTAGTTGATAACTCGTTAACTATGATATTGTATGGCCCACACGTGGACCCTAAACTGTGCCAGCCATTATCCTGTGTCAATGAACCCGCAAACCAAACACGTGGACGAAAGAAACACAGCTTCTCTCATACGACTTTTGTATATATATCTTCATTATTTTTAATATCATATTTCATTTATCATTACCATTTTATATATTACACTGTCAGCTTTCCAACCATGTATATATGAATTTCAGTCTAATATCCTGTAAATTTTATATGTATATATCTCGGCTATTAACAAACACAAATTCTTGTGCTTAATCCTGTTTCTACCTATCTAAGGTCAGAAGCTACATTTCAGCTCTCGCGATCCCTTGACCTGTTTGTAGGTGCTGTGAATAAAATACTAAGCTGTAGACTCCGAATCATACTCGTACCTTTTACCTTGCCTCACCTTGGTGACCCATGGAGATGTCCAACCAAGCCAGCACCAACGATACCAACCTCACTAACGAAAACATCGCTGCTGCGTCCATAATCTACTGCCATTCACGCCCAACACCCCAGAGGCATAGTTCTTCAGGGTGGAAACAATCTTTCCTTACAAAGAAAATTACCTCAGCATGCCGCCTGCCCAAAGAGCCAAAAAGTTCCTTGACCACGTGGGGCCCCTTATAGGAGTCAAGCTACTGCCCCACGTTTACAAGTAACCATTGTGGCTTATCACACTGCCATCCTTGGACCTCGTGACGGAGGTACTCATCACAAAACTACCCTGCCAAGCAGTAGCAGCCGTGCCCAAAGCCTCCATCGTGCCCATAGAAGATTTCCTGATTATGGTCAATGAAATACTTACCACCCACAAAACAGCAAATCCCTGACAGCCAATAGTAGCTGAAGGATTCAGCAAACACTGTGGCGGATGCAACGTCAAGAAACTGCTTCAACACCATCCACCTCAGGATAGCCTATCCCAAAATAGTGGAAGAGCAGAAAGACAATGTGGACCTACAACAACTGCGGTAGGACAAACCCGCCCTCATGTGAAGCAACTAGTCAATCAACAGTGGAAAAACGACCATTGCTTGAGAAATGAGTACCAGACGCCTATGAGGAAGAGCCTTCACTCTCACCTACAACCTGGCCCACCCATCATCGCCATTCAGCCACTCGACTCATAGCAGAGCGGTACATCTTTTAGGGAATTAGAAAAGGCATGAAAAAGTAAACGAGAAAATGTATCCCATGCCAGATGTCAACAATCACAAGGCACTTCACGAGTGGGATAGTAGAGTTCACAACAATGAACCACCAACTCGCCGAGGGGTACACATACCAGTTGACCATCATAGAAAGTAACGTCAGGTGTCCAGAAGCAATACCAGTATGACATCAGATAGCAAAGACTTGTGTAAAAGCCCTCATTGAATGGAACAGTAGGCACAGAGTCTCCAAGATCAAAAAGCCCTCATTGAGTGGAAAACAGTAGGCACAGAATCCCCCAGATCGTCACCAGCGACAGGGTAGCCAGCTTTACATAATATGACCTGTGGAACACCCATGCGGACAGTCTGGGGACAAAAATAACGAGTATGACTGTTTACAACCCAGAAGATAACAGCAAGGTGAGTGGCTGCACTGATCACTAAAAGACTCACTCACAGCCAGGTGCCAAGGCGGGAGCTGGAAGAGATACCATAGGTCCTACTGGGCCTAAGAACGACACTGCATGTGCGTTCAGCGCATCGCCAGTAGAATTCCTATGCGGCCAAGTGTTGACTTTGCCAGTGGACGCCTTTCAATAACAAACAGGCCCAATATCACCATCCGACACCTGAAAAAGGTGCACATCCCTAACGAGCTGCAGAACGTACATTATGCGTTCTTAGGGGTAGAAGCACAGAGACCTCCCCTCTCTCCTTGATAAGGACCATACCACATCATCCAGAGATGGCTCAAGGCATACCAATAGGGCAGTAGACAGCAGAACAATGTGGGTTTCCATCAATTGTCTGAAACACATGTACATCAAACACCGACCTACAGCTGTAGGCTTCTCAGAGGGGCGGGGGGGTGGGAGGTCCTCGTAGGAACCCTACGTGGACCCTACACTGTGCCGGCCAATATCCTGAGACGGGCGAAAGAAACAACTACTCTCGTATGACTTTTATACATATATCTTCACTATTACTATTGTCATACTTCTTGTATTATTACCATTGTAAGTATTGCACTGCCAGCTTTCCAACCATATTTGTATGAAATTCAGTCCGATAACGTGAACCAGTGTATATGTATATTCTCTCTGTGAACAAACACAAATGCTTGTGGTTAATCCCTTGACCTGCTTTTAAGTTCTGTGAATAAATTAGTTAGCTGTAGACCCCTAATCTTACTCGTTCCTCGCCTTACAATATAATCACAGCATTATTAGAAAAGAAAATAGTATTAGACCCCACGCGAAAAACATTACTGACACACAGCGGTGGTTTACTTCTAAGCAGACAAATTCAATTAATTACATTTGGTTAAATTAAACAATAAAAACGTTTCTAGTTTAATAATATATATTAACGGGTTTAAAATCAAATAACGACTGAAAGAAATGAAATAGTTCTCTTTCCGTACTTTAAAATTTCGAAATGCTTTCGGGAAAAGAAAGAAAAGAAATGGCGAACAATTTCTCCACCGACGACCGTTGGAAATTATTTGAAAGGTGTTACCAAAAGTTAACGCTCCTTTTCCGTCGAATGTTTTTTTTATTTTTTTTTTATTATGAGAATTTACGAAATAAAAGTTATCCTGCGGTTCTTGGAAACTACTTTGTTTTTCGCAATGAATTCGAAAATTAAGTAAATAAAATGTTGCCCATAATTTTGAGAGGAACGAAAACCTGTACGTTACATTGTAGTGGAGCCATTTTCTTACTGTAAAAACAATACGATTAAAGGTGTCAGATGTGCCATGAGAGTATTGTGTAATGCCCGTCACTTAAGATAAGAATGAGCACAGCAGACGTGAAATATTCTTTCGGTGAGAAAGGAGAAATGTAACGGGAGGCCCTTTTCACACGTTCCATTAGAACGGCAAAAGTGGCCATGTTTGCCTCTCGTAAACAGACGGAGGAGGAGGAGGAGGAGAAAAGGCCACGGTTT
>NC_087210.1:25002140-25012140 GCF_015104395.2 Macrobrachium nipponense
AGGAAAAGGGAAGTAGCATAATGTTATATGAAATTACCGAAATTTTCAGTCATTACTGTTTCACTTGGAGCTTAGCGTATATATTTATTTTACGCTAATTTACTAACATCAGGAAAACCGTGAACCATTGACGGTCAGTGAACCAGAGTTTAATCTGCGTACTTTAGTGGGATTAGAAACCCAGAAGGAGAGAGTGTAGTGGACTTTGCTGTGTCATTCGACATGACAATAGTAAACACATTCTTTAAGAAGAAAAGGGAACACCTAATAACATATAAGAGTGGGGGAAGATGCTCCCAGATAGACTACTTCTTGTATAAAAGGATAAAGCTGGTGGAGGTCAAGAACTGCAAAGTTATTCCAGGCGACCATGTAGCCCCCAACACAGACTGCTATGTATGGATTTGAAGTTGAAAAGGGAAAGAAAAACCAAAGTTAAAGGGATAAGGAAAATTAAATGGTACAGTTTAGAGAAGGAAGGGGATAAGAAGAGAGAGTTTAAGAGGAGGTTTTTGGAGGATATAGATATAGGGATTGAAGATGTTCAAGAATGGTGGGCACGAAATGCAGCAGTTATAAGAAAGCATGGAATGGAGCTGCTAGGAGAGACATCTGGTATCATATGGGAAGAAAAGGAGTTGGTGGTGGGATGAAGACATTGAGAAAGTAGTAAAAGATAAGAAGGAGGCAAAGAAAAGATGGGAAGAGTCACAGTCAGTGGAAGACAGAGATAGGTTCAGAGAGAAAAACAAGGTGGTGAAAAAGGTGGTAGCCCAAGCTAAAGCAAAGTCGTATGATGATGTGTATAATGAGCTGGGGACAAAGGAAGAATTAAAGATGATGATCAAGCCATCAAAGGCTAGAAATAAGAGCACCAAAGACATTACACATATCAAATAAATAAAAGATCAAGATGGTGTAGTACTTAGAAAGGAGGAAGACGTTGTGAAGAGATGGAAAGAATATTTCGAACAGTTGTTAAATGAAGAAAATAATAGACTAATAAGAGAGGATGGGCAAGTGAACATTGGCATGGTAATGAGGTTTTCTAGGCAAGAGGTACTAAATGCACTGAAGAAGATGAAGAATGGGAAGGCAACCGGACCAGACATGATTCCGGTGGAGGCATGGAAAGCATTAGGAGATGAAGGAGTTGATATACTGTACAATCTTATGATAAAGATCCTTGAACAGGAAAAGATACCAAATGGGTGGCGTGGGAGTATATTGATCCCAATTTTTAAAGGAAAAGGCGATGTCCAAGAGTGTGGTAATTATAGGGGCATTAAATTGATGTCCCACGCTCTTAAGATACCGGAAAGGATGATAGATGCTAGACTGAGAGAAGAAGTACAGATAGGTAAAGAGCAGATGGGATTTATGAAGGGAAGGGAAACAACAGATGGTATATTTTGTCTGAGGCAACAATGGAGAAATTCGGGGAAAGGCAAAGGGACCTACATATGGTATTCATTAACCTTGAAAAGGCTTATGACCGAGTTCCGAGACAAGAGGTATGGAGGAGTCTGAGGGAGAAGATGGTGCCAGAGAAGTATGTACGATTGATACAAAAGGTGTACCAGAATATATTTTCCAGAGTGAGGAGCAGTGTTGGGGAGACAGAGGGTTTTGATGTGAGAGTAGGATTACACCAGGGGTCGGCTCTGAGCCCATTTATCTTTAACATAGAGATGGATGTTATAACAGAGGAAGTAAGGGAGACAGTACCATGGAACATATTGTATGCGGATGATATTTTTCTGTGCGCAGAGAGCAGGGAAGATCTGGAAGTGAAATTGGAAAGGTGGAGACAAGTACTGGAGGACAGAGGAATGAGAATAAGTAGATCTAAGACAGAATATGTGTGTACCACCACTGAGGGGGATGATAGAGAAAGTATTCAGCTTGGTGGAGTGCAAATAAAGAGAGTTGATAAGTTTAAGTATTTGGGATCTTTTGTTATGCTGGAGGAAGTATGGAAGAAGTAAAACATTGTGTACAGGCAGGTTGGAACAACTGGAGAGCGGCCTCTGGAGTTCTTTGTGACAAAAGAGTACCGCTTAGGTTAAAAGGAAAATTTCACAACATGGTGGTAAGAACAGCAATGCTGTATGGTACGGAAACAGCAAGCATGAGAAAAACAATTCAGAAGATGATGGATGTGGCAGAAATGAGAATGCTTAGGTGGATGTCTGGGGTGACAAGAGAGGATAGGATCAGAAATGACTACAAAAGGGGGTCGACTAAGGTGATGAAGTAGCAAAGAAAGTGCAGGAGGGGAGGCTGAGATGGTTTGGACACCTGTTGAGGAGAGATGAGGACCACGCTGGGAGACATACTATGGGGATGGAGGTTCAAGGAAGAAGATGAGGGAGACCAAGAAAGAGATGGAAGGACTGTGTGAGAGGAGACTTGCATGAGAAGGGAATTAATGAGGTAGAAGTGCAGGATAGAAATAGATGGAAATGGGAACAAGCTGGGAAGAAGAAGAAGACTTTAGTGGGATTAGGAGCTATTCGTTCAGTTAGGTGGTTTCGTGCCAAAACATCAATCATCTGTACAGAGGGAAAACTAACTAAGGAGCTGTTCTGACTGCAAGAAGTCAATCAGAAGTATCATATTCAAAAGGCACAGTGCTACAACAGAAGGTGGTAATTATTGAATCAGCAGCAGGAAATCGGTCAGAAAGCCCAACATTCCCAACGAACCCCCACTGTACTTAGTGACTATTGAAGATATGTTCTTTGCCATTAAATGAGTGCATTTCAACTGGACATGGTGGAAAACACCTTATACTGCAAGAGATATGGAAAATGTAAGCAAATATTACCACAATTGCCCTTGAATGTTTCAAATCCCTGTGCAAAGGATATCAGAAATTGAGAAAGGTGACCTAGCTTTGAAAAGTAAAGTCGACTTCATCGATGGATTGACCACTGTACTAAATTTCGTGCCCTATGGCTTCTGTCAAGGAAACAAGAACGGAAGTTGCGATGCAACCCTAACTATTTGTCAATTTTTGTTCCCCTGGCCATACTTAAAAGGGACAGTAGTTAAGAGTTTTCGTCAGACGTGATCACATTGCTCCATTGTTCATGGTAAACTTGGTAATCCTCGGATTCAGAGCTCTTGGTTTACCGTTTTCAATCTTGCCATAAGAAGTAGTGAAAATGATCTTGTTGCCATTGAGAACGCATGACCAGAGAGTGAGACATTTACTGCCCCTAATTCTGGAGGGTGTTTTTCTTATTGAGCTGATTAACAGCCCTCCTAGGGCTGGCCCAAAGGATTAGATATTGTTGACATGGTTGGGAACGAATTGGTTTCTTAGCTTATGAATTTCTATCACCAGTAATAAATTCCTCTGATTCCGCGTTGTCCGAGCGGAGAATCGAACTTTGGACCACCAGATTGGTAGGCAAACACGAAAACCACCCGTCCAACGGGGAACTTGTTACATCTATAGACGTCAAGAATAGTCTGCTAGAATGTATCCCTTCCAGAAGTTCATCTAACCAGCATATGCGTGGTAAGTGTCACAGGCAAAGAGAAAGTCCAAACGGTGTTCTTCACCTGAATGATGGTGGACCAGAAGACCATTTTGACGAGCCCGTCCCTGCTGTTGATCGAAGTAGGGGCAATCCACGTTATATTCTTGGTATTTTTTACTGTAAGAGATCCAAATATATGGATTTATACAGGATTGCCGGCATTATCAGTAAGCCGTACTCGAGAAATATCCGTTTCTGCCTTCAGTGACCAAGATGTTAAGGGCTCTTAAACATGATACGTACGCTAGTGTGGTTTTGGCGATCAGTGTCGAGGTATGGCATCGAAGCAGGAAGTGTAGGTGGTTCAACGTTTCTGTCTATGTAAGCAGTTTCCGAGAACAGCTTCGGTACCATGCTTCGAAATCATAATTGGCCAAGTATCATGTATAAAAGCCTTAACTTGGAACAACAGATGTCGGTACTCCGTGTTATCATCGCCCAGTTGCCTTTGAGTGGACAAGGTTTCAAAAAGTACAGTTGTAGTAGTCTCGGGCCGTATCAGACAAACTGATGAAAATAGGTTTAGGCAAGGCCTTAACCTATTTTCATCAGTTTGTAGTTGTGCTTCTGTGAGTAAATGAATAATGTTGGATGGATATATACATACTGCTATTCTACTTTTATTTGAATTAGCTATTATTTTAGATATTTGACAGTACTTTCTTGAAGGTTTGTTTTAAAAAAATTAACTTCAGTTTCAATTTGATATAGATGTCTTATAAATGAATGTGGAAAATAAAATATTTTTTCTGTAAAAACTACATGTCCCTAATACATGAATTCCTGGCCCTCCGCTAGGAATTCCAGGAATTACGTAAAGCCCCTGAGTGGAGCAGTAATTACTTCCAACAAGATTTTAGTGCCTTCATGAAATAATTTTTTTCGTAAATTCTTTGTAAAAACAGCACGTATCTATACGCACATATATGCATTAATGTATGTATATATATATTATGTATATATATATATATATATATAATATATATAATATTTATATACCTGTATGTATGTATGTACTGTATGTAATGTATGGTATGTATATATATATATATATATATATATATATATATATATATATATATGTATATATATATACTATAAATATTATATATATAATATATATATATATATATATATATATATATATATAATATATATATATACATACATACCATACAACCATACATACAATTACATACATCATCATATATAAATAATATAATATTATATATATAAATAAATATATATACATATTATATATATATAGATTATATATTATATATATATATATATATATATATATATATATATATACTAGAAGAATAATATAATATATTATAGTAATAATAAAATAACCAATATATATATATATTATTATAATATATAATATATATATATATATATATAAATATATTATATATAGTGGTAATATCTGTGTTCTGGACTTAGTTCCGTGGAAATTGAGGAAAGTGTCTGTCCCTTCTGGATCAAGGGATGTTATATTTAACTCCCATCCGGCCATCTTCATCCTCCCATTTAATGTGTAGATTGCACATTTCTGTCACTGCTTCTCTCACGATACGTATTAACATCTGAATTCTCTTTGTATTCCAGTTTTCTGATCCTGACAACCCTTCATTGAAGTAGGCAACTCTGTCGCTTCATTCCTGGATAACACCCCCGCCCCCATCCTCCCCCAGCCCCCCCCCTTTTTTTTTTTTTTTTTATTTTTTTTTTTTTTTTTTTTTTTTTGCCGGCGCTACAAAATGCATTGGTCTTTCACCCATGTATGCTCAGATTTCTTATTAGTACGTAAAATTCACACCCCTTAAAAACAAGGGGTTTGGCACCTTACCCTGTGGTCATTAGCTTGCGCAGTGGTATCTCTCCAGTTCTTCTCTACTTCATCATTTACTAGTAGTTTTGACATTTTGGACTATATGTACATACAGAAAAAAGTACCTTTACGATTCTATAGGCATTTATTTTTATAATCGTCCTGTGTTACCGTCTTAATTCATCAGCTGTTTTATGATAACCTCTTGTTAGGTCACATAAAACCTCATCATAATATGAAAATAATTTAGCAATTGCTTTTTTGTTGTTGTACATTCATATATTTATATTATTCACCGCGTCTGTTATTGAACAGTCGAAATACAATTAAATGTCTGATTATAATTAAAAACGAACACACACATACACACACACTTACCTGGCAGCAAAATTAGTAATAAGCATGGTGGAACCACTCCCTCCTGAAAAAAAAGAAAGAATATATCAATGGTGGATAGGACCTACTGAAAAATTTTATATTTTTGTACTGAAATTTTGTCAATAAAAGTTTACATAAAGAGAGCAACAAAATTTGCATGATAAATCCCAAGGTTTGGTAAAAAAGAAAAAAAAACGCACTCCTCTTATCATTTACTCAAATTATCAAGAACAAAAAATCAGTAGCAATTAATACAAGCTGTCGTATATTGTCCTTAGCGCCTCTAAATAAATGTAGGAAGATCTTGCAGTTGCACTTTCATTTTGTTAACTGTATCTACGCTAAAGGGACTGGAATGTACTAATGGAAACGGGCGAGGTTGCGGTAATAGAGTGGTTGATCTGGTAAATTGGAGGCACTTCCCGCTAAGGGCGAAATTGGCTACAATCGAGAGAGAGAGAGAGCGGATTCATTGCAAACATGACGTCATTTCGTCGGCAGTAGGAGTGTCTTCATGGTTCAAATATTCTAGTGGCTTTTAAGTTGCTTGGTGAAACTCCAAGTACTGATTTCCTTCTCTGTAAAACTTGAAACATTACTTTGGACATGAGTATAGGTATAAATGTTGAAGAAGCAGGGTAAAGGAACTTTATAAGATTTCTATGACTGATTTATAAACGTTGGATCTCTATGCAAGTTTCTTGAGGCTCGTCTATCATCATTTATTTCCTGTTTTCACATTTTTAAGTTCATAACCTTCACTTTTCACAAATGGTCCCTCTGTTCTGCAGAATCTAGTTTGCAAGTAATAAGCCAATAATTTCAGAAGGTTCAATCCCTTGATAAGCTCCCTTGCAAATGTTTTTTTGTTTATGGCGTAGCGTTTCTCAACGTTTATTAGCCTTTTCCTCTTGCAATTATGATCAACCAGCACATTTCAGGTCACTTTCCGAAATCCTTTTAACCCTCTGAAATGACGGGAAGACTGAAAACGGTATCGTTGTGGAGAGAGAGAGAGAGAGAGAGAGAGAGAGAGAGAGAGAGAGAGAGAGAGAGAAGCAAACGTGTATGAAAAGTTAAGGCAAATATTTGTGCATCCATTACGCAGCAGCATCCCCCAGACATGGTAGGAGGGGGGAGAGAAGGGTAGAAAGACGAAGCGTTGGGGGAGCACATAAAGGATGCAATTCATTGAGGAAGAGATCTCAGTGGAATGGGTTGCTCTGTTGCGCCACCAAGTGTAAGATCGTCGGGTATTTAACCTCCAGCAACAGGTGAGATCGATTAAGGGCGTTAGGATAAGAGTTTCGTGTTATCCGACCTCGAAATTTTGTCATTAGTCTTAATTTCAGTTCAGCGACGTTTTGCCATATTGTTATTTACAACGTTCATAAAGTATTTTGTTTGCAAAAGCTGCGTTTGTTTAAGGAAAATTGTATACATCTACGTTAAAATATACGTGTGCTGTTTTTCAGGTTATATTTTAAATTAATTATTGATATATCATAGGCAGCATATTGAGTAGTTGCAACGGTACGCTTGATTAAATGTAAGGAACCATTTCCTAAGTATATAATTTTGAGATAGCATTGACGTCCAGTTTCCATTGCAATCATCAGTTTGACTTTTTTATGTCCGTAGGATGATTATATGTATAATCGTTGGATCTGTTAAATGCTACTTTCGAGGACACAGTAAACTCGTAAAATCATGATTAAAATATAAACAGCAACGTTGCCTATTCTTGTCGAAAAAAGGAATTTAAGCAACTTCCGACTCTTTCTCAATGTTTATTTGGTGTCCTAAATGTCGTCGATTTTATGAGCCTCCAAAGTGGAGCATTAATTGTAAAAATGGCGGCCATAAATTGTGAATGGATTCATTTTCTCTACACCGGGTGTACTTAAGGAGTTTCCAGGTCATTCCTCCTCTATTTGAGACTTTATCAGGTGCCCTGTATGGTTATTGCTTTCTAGTAGAATTTGCAACCAAACTTTAACACTTATTTCCTTTTAATAAGGACTTTTAATTTTGGTTAGTTAAATGAATATTCTCTTTAAGGACAGGCAATATTTTGAGAAGATACTCATTGTACTGACAGGAATGTCGAGATACTAAGAAATTTGGCGTTACTTAAGAGATTTTTTTATGGTATACTGTTTGTCTGTTTATTTCATTTTTGTTGGCTAATCCAAGACTCATTCCTTCTATTTTAGTTTCACACTTCAACCAGCATTAGAAATTTGCAGTTTCACACCAATACCCCCAGATTTCTCCGATCAGTAAGATTTTCCAGGATGAACACAAATCATTTGTGCCATCCCTTATTCCTGGGTACCTTGACGGTTAGATAAAGATTTAAGGAATTTACATAAACAGCCTAACCAAATGATATTTGAATTTTCTTCACTCGAAAGGGGGTTTAAGTACAATGGTACGTGAAAGTTGTTTCTTGAAATATTTGGTGTTGGATGCCGTTTATAGAAAGTGTTAAATATTTATAATATTTCTCTCTCTCTCTCCTCTCTCTCTCTCTCTCTCTCTCTCTCTCTGAAGAAGCGAGACAAGAGCAGAGGGGCGAAAAAGTCCCTGGGAATGAATGGCTCGAGCGGAATCTGGATGAAGGCAGATCGACGACTTCTTTGAAGAAGTAGCCCGAGACGCGAGAGGTTCAATGACCCACCGTTGGGGTATTTATTTTCCTTTTTCTGTATCCTATTCTCTGCATAAATGTGATGAGATGTTTGTTTTAGGTTTTAGAGGTACTTTCGTGACCGTTTTATGTTTATTTAAGAATACGTTGTTTCAAAGGAATGAAAAAGTTTTGAGGGTCACGATTATCCACCTTCAGTGTTTTATACCTTGTGCTTTTTGTGTGGTAATTTGAGAGTAGCATAATTCCTGAGTTTATGCGGTATTGTTTGAAAACAAATCCCTTTGTACTTGGTGTATATGGCTCAATAATTTGAGGAAATATTATTTTAGCTAATTTAATTGGTGATAAATAAAAAAGAAGCTTTACTAAAACCAGCTATCTGGAGTGCTTAAATTGTTTGTAGAGGAACATATTTATGCTTCGTTATCCTCTTGAATTTTTTTTTTTTTTTTTTTTTAACAAGAGCAATGTTCGTATTGCATTTTGCTGATTCTCCCTAGTTCCGGCCTTTTTGTTTATTTTTCGGGATTCAGGGATACTTCTTCATTGTATTGAAATTTTTGTAAAACATTATTTTTTCTCGAAAGAAAGATAACGCAGCTCGCCAGCTGCATCGAAAAATTTCGCATTCAGTGTTCAAAAGCGCATATATTTTCTATATGAATGCATGTGTGCTGAAAAGGGAGTTTACAAAAATGTATATTTAGATAGATTCAGATGAATATTTATACACAAATATGTACAGTTAACCGAAAAACAGAAATATCATAAAGTTGGTACGAAGAATACTAACTTAAATACAAAGGTACCAATGGTAGCTCAAAAGACCTTCATGAAACTAGATATTATGGCGTTCGTTTGTTCCCCTTTTCCCTAATTGTCAGTTAAAGAAACATGCGGGAAAGACCACAAATGACTTTTTTTTTCTTTGTGATGTAATTCCTTTAGAGTTTACACAAGGTTGTCATCTATATAGTGCATCGTAAATCAGTCTAACTAGTCGTTATTTTTTTGTAAAATCTGAAAGCACATATACTAAAGAATAATGAGCAATTATATTATTGTAACTGCAATAGCTATAGAATAAACCTAGAGTTAAGTTTTCATGAAACCGATTTGTGCGCGTCAGAACAATCATAGCAAAATCGTGAGTATTGTATTGCTAGCAGTGAACACGAGGGTTGATTGCCTTTTTCCATTTATTCTTGATGATTTACGAGATTCACAAAACTCACTGTATTTTTCCATCATTGTCTTTTCCTACTCTCATGGAATGGAAAACCAGTAGGAAACAGTCATCGACTTTCACTTGGGCGAGAGAGGGAGAAAAAATAAAGAAGGTTCCGGTGGAATTTTCTCTGTCAACTGGAATTTTATTTCCGGGGAACGATGAAAGAAATGGATTACAGGACACCTCCACTTCGCTTCGGGAAACAATAGCGAGTCACAAAGACTCTTTAATATCTGGAAAACTTTTCCTTTTTTATATTTTTTCAGCTCGTGTTCACATGGAGTATTTTCAACACGTTTGCCTTTCCCTGATTGTATTTGAGGTTTGGAGAACATGAAACGAATACA
>NC_087210.1:25019640-25022140 GCF_015104395.2 Macrobrachium nipponense
CCACCAAATCCAATTAGTGAAGTTCATTTGTTAAAAAGAGATGTGGATTAACATCAAAGGTTACATTGGTTCAGATTCCATATAGTGAGTTGTGAAAGATTGTGCTTTTGGTGGCCATGGTAAAATTGTTAAGATATCAGTCCCTGTATTGTAATCGAGTAACAACACAAGCTGCAGGAAGGAGTTCCTCCTTCCTTCGAACCTTTTCCGAAAAGCATGTTATGAGTTTCTCGTTGCACATTCCACAATCATAATTTTATCCCGGTAATTAAGTTATGAGGTCATAACGGAAGAAGAGAAGCAGGCATAACAGGTATGGTTTTCATTCTGTTAAATAAGAATATAATCCCAATACGTTCAAAGTACTTCTACGTTGTAGCTTTTGGTTATGCCGTCTTAATTAAGTGGGTAAATGTTATAAATATTCAGTGTGATGCTTTTTTCGAGGTTCATATTGCCGCTACTGTAAACAACAATTTGGGTCAAACTTAAATTTTAATAAGGCTGTATTCATTATCACCAGGAAAGATTTTCCATTGGACTATTAATAACTAAAAAGGTTTTCATCGCAGAATTAGTCACATGCGGAAAAATTCTATTTTGGGAAAGCGCTTCTCCCTCAGTAGTAGTATGTTATGTATACGTTTATGTTTGCTCGGACAAACGTTCACCAAATAGGTGTGTGTTTGCCCTGCTATCTATGCCTCCCTCTTACTTACGTTATGAAAATGGCATTACCCTATCATGCGAATGTCTTTAAAAATGGCACGAAGAATACTTCTATTAACTTCTCTTCATCCCTGGCATGCAATCTTGCTTGACGAGACGGTCTTACAAATATGTTTTATTCAGGGCTGCAACCTTTCCGCTCCGTGTCGTATTGGCAACTGACTGTTCGAGCCTGGAGTCTGGACCCGGGACCGTTGGAGCTCTGGTAGATACGGCGCCTGCGTCATATTTTTCAGCCGCGCGGTCTGAAACTTCTCTGATGGTCCGGCTACCGGGAGGCTGCGCTCATTGAACTGGAAAAAGATTACAGGTGGGAGCTGGAAGCTACACCAAGCACTCGCGAGAGTCGTTTTTGAAACGTGTTGTCATAATTTTGTGTATCACACACTGTGCATTTCACCTTTATTTTGATCAATGACATATTGAGAACCTGTTATAGTTGCTTAACTAATACTTCAAGTGCGCCAGGGCCAATAAGTTGTTCTATACTATTTCGCTTCAAGTGAAACTTATTCAGAAATGTTAAAATCTTATAGGCAGATTTTCTTAACCAAATACATTGGAGTATTCTATTGGAGGACCATACTTATTTTATCAGCCCTTGTAGGATGTGAATGGTCTTATTATGAGACTTAAATTCCGAAAAGTTGTTCCTCAATTTACTCTACTAAAAATAATGGGTATCAGATTACCCTCTTAACTGATGAGATGAAAACTCAAGAATAATATATATATATATATATATATATATATATATATATATATATATTATATATATATATATATATATATATTTATTTTATTTATTTATATAATTATAATCACTTTGGCACGCGATTCATTTATCACACATATCCACAGGTGAAAAAATAAGAGGCGGGGTGTAGGTCCTGACCGGTTTCGATTTTATTTCATATATATATATATATATATATATATATATATATATATATATATATATATATATATATTATATATATATATATATATATATATATATATATATATTATATATATATATATTATATATATATATATATATATATATATATATATATATATAGATATATATATATATATATATATATATATATAGATATACTATATATATATATATATATATATATATATATATATATATATATATATATATATATAGATATATATATATCAAGGATAAAGAAAACCTAATAATGATTGTTTCCTTTCCCTACCTACCACGTGACGTTTCCAAAGTTAATCATCGTAAGTTACCGGTAATTGATTTGTCATCTAAAAACAAAAAATAATGTCCATTTTTACCCAATGGTTTAATATATTGGAATTCTTTGTTTTGCTAGCTTGGTATCTGTTTCCTTATTCACTCCCTGATATTTTTCTATCCTTTATTAGTGTCTATACCACAGGGTCATTCGACCAGAAATCTCCATGATTAAACTAACCTGGGGCTGGTATCGTTTACGAGTATTGGTTGCCATAATTTTTTTAACGAAGCACCTTAAAATCAACAGTGATATAATTAATCAAGATTATCTGCACACAAGCACAGTGTAAGATGACCAAACGATGAAGTTACTGAACATATATCATTAACAGTATAAGGCTCTTTAAAGCTTAAATACAAGAATTTATTTGACATCCTTAAACTATGAATTACTTAAGAGGTTTATGTAAGCAGAACAGTTGCTGGTAATTGCAGTTATAGACATGATATTCACATATTGTTAATTTTCAGGTAATTACGGCAAAAGGCATGAGATTCCTGAATCGC
>NC_087210.1:25027140-25054640 GCF_015104395.2 Macrobrachium nipponense
GTGTTTGCGCATGGTAACACCGCATCCCGGGCTTTAAATAATATCCTATTTCGAATACTAACGGTGAAATTCGCATACAGTAAATTATTAAAACACTCTTCAGTTGCAAATATACACCCAGATATCCTTTTAGTTACCTAAAACTTACACATAGCGTAACTATTTAAAGCAAGGGGCGCAGCGTTACCATGCGCGACCACCACAGGCGGATGGACAGATTGAAAAAAACAGAGTATAGGAAGGCTAGCTATTGTATGTAAGGCTTAACATATCAATTATTTTTCTAGCACAGGACATCTATCGGGATGGCGGTTGCATCCCGACATTTTCATGTTCACAATTTATGAATATGGTGTCTAACGACGGTAGTTATTTCTGTTTGAGAATTATTCTTTAATATTATTCCAATAGGGACTTACATTAGTGCAGACTAATGTCACTGCTTGCTACTTCATCCATAATACATTATCGCACTCTTTGTCAAAGAATTATACTGTCGCATTTCCTTCTAACAGAGGTCTTTCATTTATTTTATTCTTGAAGCAGTCTGTCAGGCGGAGTTAGTATGCTGTAGTGTAAGCTTAAGAGCTTTATTAATAAGATATGTATTTATAAAGTAGGTCTGATTAACTATTTAATATTTTTCTGGATGAAGTGATAAGAGAAAGTCGGGAAAATTACAGATGATGTGAGTATGTAAATGTTTAGGAAAAGAAAAAGGTTGGGAATGGAGTATAATCGTTTAGTATTCTCATATGTTCATTGAGTTACTAAAATTGAAAGTTATAAAGTGGGGAAAGTTTAATATAAATGATAGTAAGTTTATAATGGACATTTTCCAGGAAAATGGAACAGTAAATTTTATAATCTACAAAGAAAGATCGTAAAGGGTTAAATGATGCTTATTAAGGAAGATGGATCGATGAGGCAACAGAAGTTAACAGGATCACTGCAAAAGTTTTAAATAGAAGGGGAGTTCATGCCTAAGTAGAATGATGTCCGAAAGAATAGTATAGTAGAGCCAAAACCCATTTTAGGTGAGCTTGTTTTTGTCCTTCTCCCTCCTGGTTGTGAGCCATAATAGTCAACTATCTGATATGTAATTCAATGCTCAGCTCAGCTAAGACACCATACAGGCATTACCACAACATGCCAACATTGTTAATGTATAATAAATATGCAGTGTTTTTACCAGTAATTGTTCTTTTTAAGACAAATTGATTTTGTGAAGTTTCTGCCATATTTTCTTCATCTAGTCAGAAAAGATAAGAAACCTGTCCAAAGGACATGTGAATACAGTCTGCATGAGGTAGTTTATTTATGCACTCTATAATATTTAGTCCAGCAGCTGCACAAAATGCATGAAAGAAATGCAGATACATGGATTTATGAACGAAGCTCGGGGCTCACAATTTTGGCGTTGGTGTGCCTCATACATTTTGATTGGTCTGTACTTGTAGGGCTGTGTTGGCATAAGGTTTGGGTGCCTCATTATGCGGTATCATCTGTGTTAGTATTCGTGTTAAGTCTGTGTTGAAGGATTTTAGTATAGTTAGTGGCTTTTGGAGCTCCCCTCCCCTCCCCGTTAGTTGGAGGGGGGAGGCTGATGTTAGAAATGATTTTTCTGATGTTGTTAATAGCCCTTTGATTTGTTTTTGTTGAGGGCAAGTAAATATTTCACACTTTTATGGTGTTCATTATGGGTTTACAGCGCCTCAGCGGCGTGGTTGGTATGGTATTAGCGTCCCACCTCGGTGGTCGCGGGTTCGATTCTAGGCCATTCCATTGAGGAGTGAAAGATGTGTATTTCTGGTGACAGAAGTTCACCCTCGACGTGGTTCGGAAGTCACGTAAAGCCGTTGGTCCCGTTGCTGAATAACCACTGGTTCCATGCGATGTAAAAGCACCATACAAACAAACAAACAATTATGGGTTTACAATTTTGGGTGCATTGTTCCTTGTGGAGGGGAGGTCATCTTTTATCAGGGTGGAATCCAAGATTGAAAGAGATTCTAGAAGGGGTTGGCCTCAGAATCTTATTGGCATATTCTTTGTTGTAACATTGCAAATGATCCCTCCAGATATTGGCAAAATAGCTGCTTATAGAGCGCTGTCTAAGGTGTACATTTTAAACTTTTATTGACGTTCAGCCTCTTAATGGAGTCAGTCAGCTTGGGCCATGAGGATGTTTGTTGAGCAGTAATTTCATTTCCTTTGGTGTTTGTAGTTGATGGAAAGGCCTATCTCAGTCCTTGATGCCTCTGGCATGGTGTAAAGTTTTTGGCTAGTTTTTATGACATCATGCCTTGCAGTTGTCAACCAGAGAGAGACATTGACGGGGCCTAGCCTGACTAAAAATATCTGTCTGTAAGGAAGCCGTTGTACCTATTGCGACATGCAGTACGGATACTGGTGGAATGGAGATAACGGCTATCTCGTCATCAGATGCAATAGTGGAGATAAGTTCTTTAAACTGTTCTATGAAAGTAGACATTACCTTTTAGGCATTTACAATTTATTAGTCGTTTGTGAAACCTTTAACGGTATTCCCATCAGCTGGTGTGCCATAGGTTTGTGTGTGTGTCATTTGAAGAGGATAGCATATATTTCCCCTTAAACTTGTTTGTTCAAAATTATTTGTTCATCAGGATATTTTCGGTATGGGTCGGTCGTTAGCTATGCCGTGCATCTCCACACATGGCAATAGATGAGGGCTCTGGACAAGTTATCGGCAATGAATCTCTTGCACCACTCAGGGCACTCGTTTTCCCAATTTGGCATAATCCAAGATTTGTAGGCTTCTTGTAAGCATTCATTGAGGAATCAAGTGGGACTTGAGACACAAGGACATCAAGGAGAGGTGGAGTTCCATTGCTACTTACTTTATAGGTGAGGAGTAGAATGGAGAATTTAGAAAACTTCTGTGAGAGATTCCCGAAATCACTCGTTTTACACTAACAAAAGTATCGTCCATGTAGTGGAGATTTGTCTGGGTGAAACTGGAGAAGCATTTTTGCAAACAGAACCCCAAGAGTGGAACTAAATGCAGTGCCATCATATTAGTTGTAGATCTACCCCTGTGGGTGACAAGGGGGACTTTTTCTTACTTGCTATCAGCAGAGACTGTAATGTGTCCTCTGGAGTATCCAACGTCTCTGTTTATCTGTCAAAGATTTTTCTTGTCGTCCCTTATCTAAATCCCCTTTAATCAGTGCTTGGCCTTTGGTCAAAATTCAATATTCTGTTGTATTCTATTAACAGAACTTCCACAGAAAAGGTAAAGGAAATGTTGACACGTAGTTTTCCGGAATAGAACAGAAAGGAAATATTTTCGGTTAATATTCTGCTCGAAACGAATTTCAATGCAGTTTTTGCACTTTCAAAACATTTTGGAATCACCGAGATATGCAGTTCATCACCAGGTATTAAAACTGCATTTCGTTTGGCAATTTTTTACGTTTATTACCCTATACTATGTTTTTATTCAAATGAATAATATTTACAGGTATATATTTTGGTTCTTGTGATTTCATTGAAATATTACCTTATTTTTCCTGCAGATTAATACTTTTTTCCTGGCCCCTCAAAAAAACATAGAACTAAGTTAAATACTTTGTTACCTCGCCCAACAAAGTTCGATGAGTTTATGGTTTGATTTGAGGTTTCTTTATTTAGACTTTTTCGAACTTCCAGTTTAGTAAAATAAATCCAATTTAGTAAGATAAATTAGTTAACGGGCCTCTTTAATAGCCTTCGTTCAAACAGGGAGTTTCTGCCGCTTTAAATAGTGTCATGTTTTCACTCATCAGGGAATCTTCCATTCCTTGTATGACAACCAATGAAATATTATTTCTGGAAGCATTACTGGTGGAGATCACTCAGATTATTGCTGATGCAATAATAGCTAATTAAGAAGGGCCGTACACCATGACTTTTGGTTTTCCAATAGTTATTGTAATTTCCACACGTTAACGTTTGAATTTCAACGTTTGCTCATTCACACACAGCCATCTGTTCTGTTGAATATTTCTAGGTAGTTGGTTGTGCCATTTTTGTCATGTATGAAATGGCAACAAACATGACTTTTCCAGAAAGTAGTTACGGAAGGGGTCAAGGCTACATCCAATTTCATGAGATCCACTGTGATATTCGGTAATTTTGATTCAAGTTCTGTCATTTCTTCATTCATGATTGACGGAATTTCCCAGAGGCTCTTTGAGTTACTTGGAGAGGATGATAGTTTTGATACACGTTTTGATACATATGCTCGTGGATATTTTGTAAACCAGACAGTGAGTAGGATGAATCACATTTGGAAATTAAATAGACTGAATGTTAGGTTATGCATTCGTCTTGTGTGATCTGTATTGCCATACAGACGTGAATCGTGGTAATATGATCATGTAAGAGCTGGTGGATTTGAGAATAAATCCTTAAGTTGCAATGTTAGAGAGTCAGATGTTGGAATAGGTGAGAACTAATACCGTAAGGGAAATTACGGAAAATCCACATGATGTTGAACTGGAGATGGAGATGGATTAGGTACGATCTTCAGCACTACTTAGTTGGGAAAAGTACTCCTATTCAGCAGGGCTCCTCTGGGGCCCGCCCAGAAGCTAGTTAGATGACCCAGACATACTTGGATGAGACCTGCGAGAGGAGAGTCTTTGGATCTGTGGAGATTCGTGAAACTGAAAGCATAGGAAAGACACGAGCGACCGAATTTCACAGTGGCTTTTTGTATGGCACTGCGTTGCGTGCCATTGATGATAGTGATGATTCAAGCATACCGTGCATGTATGTAGGTATAAACAATTTCGTGAAAGTATTGTCAAAAATGAAAGATAGCTCAGTCTCGATCGAAACGCAAGGAAAGGATTTTTCGAATAACATTGTATGAATAGTTCTTGTAACACTGAAGGCCTTTATTTCCTTTGTGATTTGTGGCAAAGATTGCATACACCTTACTACGAAAGAATAAATTTAGTTAATGCAGATTGTCCCACTTATTGAGAAAGGGTGCATGTAAAATTATGAAGAAACGTTTAAACGTTATCTACACAATTTATACTGGAAGACTTTTGTCTCCAGGCTTGCTTTTGGAACTTAATGCAAGGAATTAATTTATTTTTTAAACACGGAAAGGTTACACTGTTATTAGACACATTTATCATCAGTGTCCCAATTATTAGACACATTCGTCCTCAGTTTACTGAAATGATTACAGCTGTAATCCTGAGTAAAAGCTATTTGACCTAATGGCATAGGAGATCTATTGATCTAGTCATTCGAGTATATTAGGTTTGTAATAGGATGATAGGATCGCATCCTGTTTCTCCTTACATATGAGAGCGCTTTATGAAACCACAAAATGATTATGTGCTTTACTGTAGATATTGAAAGGCTCCCTCTGATAATGTGTATAATATTAGTAGTATCCGAAGGCGTACGATTACCTGCGTAAAGAAACATTTTCCATTAAATTGTATCCAAGTCATATTCGGGAAAAAAGGCGCGTGGCAGATTATCCTGTATTGGAAATTCGATGATGGGCGAATATAATTACATTAGGTTCTCCCCCCCGCTCCATTTTTTTATGGCTTGAACTTGAATCCACTTTTAGAAAAGCGAAGTCGTGTTTGGTTAAGGTATCCACTCAGAAGCCTTGTTCTGTATGCAGAAAAGCAGGAATTGTTTGTTTACGGAGTGAGTGGTTATGGATTGTTAGAAAAGCATGTGGTAATCCAGGGAATGAATTGCTGAGCAATTCTGATAGGAGTTCTGATCCTTATTCCGAGAAATGTTTGTGTTTAATCCTAGATCTGAGAGTAAATTTGTGTGCGTCGATTTATCTAGGTATTAGATGATTTTCTGTAAATGGTTGAGCGTAGGAGCATGGTCATACGAATAGGTTGCTTATCCAGACGGAGGTTATGAAGGCACAGGCGTGGAAAGAAAACAGAAATATGTTCCCCAAAGAAAATCCAGTCTTTGCCCGGCAAAAGCGCTGTGCGTTGAATATGAGAATAGTTTTGTTTGCATTCGAGAAAATAACTATATTTACGAATGTCATCATTTTTTTTTCATTACTATTATATTTCTTTGTTTTCATTGGGAGGGATTTAAGTATAGTTTCGATAAAGAATTCTATTTGTATTACTCCATGTAACTTTACAAATAGGGTGTGTATGTAATGCCAGTAAAACCTCTTTTATGTTAGGGATATGAAATTTTAACTAGAAACATATGTTTATGTCATATGAGCAAGGAGGGAGATTGTCAGAACAGTGAATACTAAAATAAAGAGTTACTTAACTGTACTATATAAAGGAAAGAGAATACTTGTAAAAGAAAGAGATGAGTGAAGCAAGACGAGAAGAAATATGGTAAAGTATGGCAAAAGAATAAAAACGAAAAGACTGCATATACAAACAATAAAAGTCGGCCTATATACAATAAGGAGTTTACACTATGAGAAAATGACAGGCGCCACTGAGGCTGTCATATTTCATAATATTAATTTTTCCGCACATAAATCATTCATGTCTCAGTCGCCGTAATGTTAAAGGAGGATATGACGGATGTCATATTTCTCTCCGAGGCCACATTTCTTTGCGGGAGTTTTCTTAGGGAAAATATATGGAAAGCCCGAGAACAAAACATGGAAATGATAACAAAGCGTGTATGTGGCCACGAGGAAACAGAAGGTACGCACCGGGTCGGGCATCTTTCGTCGCATAATCAGCCCATATTCAGACGGCGGACTGCTGCTGGTTTCCCACGTGGATGCTTATTGTTTACCATAATACCAATATACCAATACATATATAGATATTTATGTAGAATATATTCATATATATATATATAAGCATAATGAATATGTATCCATATATATATATATATATATATATATATATATATATATATAATATATAATATATATATATATATATATATATATATATATATATATATATATATATATGGGGATACAATCCACAATGAAGTAAATCCTCTTGTCGTTTGAAATATATATTACTTGTACAGGATTAAAGCTTTCGCAATAGGTTTTTAGAGTTGCTTAATGGTTTTTTGCCCTCTATTAAATTTACAGTAGAAAAGGAAATGGAAAATAGGCTTCCCTTTTTAGATATGGTAGTTCATAGAGACACAGTGAGTAGTGACTTTAAATTCAGCGTGTATAGGAAGAACACCCACACAAACACCTATATTCATTACTTTTCATATCATGAACCTAAAGTAAAGCACAACGTTTTAACCAATTTGTTTTTTCGAGCATACCGAATATGTGATCCCCAGTTTATTGACGCCGAAATAAATTTCTTGGTAGATAGTTTTACTAAACTGTGTTCCCAAAGTTTTTTATACTACAGTCTCTATCTAAAGCTAGATCGATGTTTTACGCCCCTCATGATATAACTGAAAAGGCAGATTTTAAGGCATCTCTTGCTCTTCCTTATAATAGAGAACTTAATAAATTTTCTAGGCAGCTTAAAGGAAAAAAGAACGGCTTCAACGTAGTTTTTCAGTACAACAGTACAATCAAGAAGAAACTCATTAAAAATAACCCGGGTAATAGAGAGAATGTAGGAGTATATGTAATACCTTTCAGTGATTGCAATGAATGTTACGTGGGAGAAAGCGGACGTTCCATTGATAAGAGAAGGGAAGAACACGTTGCTGCTTGCAGAAGGGGAAGTTCATACAGTGGAATTGCGCAACATACATGGGAGAAAAACCACGCAATAAATTTTAAAGGTACTAAGGTTGTTTTTGCATGTAACGACCGGACTTTGAGACGAGTAGTAGAAGGGGCGTTAATTTCATTAAACGAGACCTTTGCAGGAAATACTGGCATTACAGAAAATACAGCTATTTGTGAAGAGATATGTAGGAAAGGGAAAATTTCAAACTTTAGAAATATATGTGCCAATAACGATGCTGCTTCCTCTCCTGTTTACTCCACTCAAGTCATTTCTCCAACAAACCACCCAACCACCATAGAACAAGCAGTTGACAATAGAAACATTCCCCCACGAAGATCAAGACGAATTCTGGAAAGAACGAGGGCTCAACCGCCTGATCATTCATAATATGAACTAGCTTGTTACCTAACCGTTGTTTTTTCAAATGTTTGTGCTCTTACTTGTTAGTTCCTTGAGGTGACATATCACACTTTAGTGAACAAGACCACAGTTGATGGTCGAAAGCTTTAATCCTGTACAAGTAATATATATCTCAAACGACAAGAGGATTTACTTCATTGTGGATTGTATCCCCATTTACTTAGAGGTACGACATAGTACCTGGCTTCTGCATATATATATATATATATATATATATATATATATATATATATATATATATATATATATATATATACATGCAAATATGTCTATATGCATCCATGTGTATATACACAACTCAGATTATATATATACATATATATATATATATATATATATATATATCTATATATATATATATATATATATATATAATATATATATATATATATATATATACTTGTACATATGTAATGTGTATGTGTGAAAGTGTATTTGTGTATGTATATCGTAAAACTTTTTTACGATTGGTTTTCACTTTTCATGTTTTTTTTTCCTTTAATTTTTACTTAATATGTGAAGTAGATGTTACGTTCGGTAAGAGAACAGTAAAGTCTAACGTGGTGAATTTCAAAATGGCATTCAATCTAAGAAATTTTTTTTTAAAGAGATTTGTCTTTATATCTAGATTGATGTCACCCAAGAACGTCATATGCGCTGAGGTAACTTTATCCCACTTGTTTGTAAGTATTTCTTTCAAGCAATATCCGTTCTTTACACCCACGTCGTAACTGTGCGTCAGGTTATCGTTTATGCGATGCTGTCAATGTTCTTTTCTTGGCTAATTTCCTTGGTTGTTTGTTGTTTTTATTCAAATGCGAGGTTTTTTACTCGTAAGCATGTTTTAAGGCTGCTTGTACAAAAAAATATCTGTCTTCCATTGGCAGTTCTAAAAACAAAAGAAAAATGTCTAAGTTGAATAATAATGTGAATGCAAATGTTCCTTGTGTACTTTAGCTTTCTTTACATTGGAAAGACAGATTCCTTTGGGTAATGGGATATTCTTTGACTTCTTAGCTTGTGGCTTTATGACAGTGAAATTGGAGTTCTTACGACGGCGTATCTTTGAGCATTTTGTGAAATTGCTAAGCCTTTCTTTCACTTACTCCATCCAGTACAAAATATACTGGTTTTCATGTAAGTTGGGTTATTGGAAACTCTCATCAATTATAATTCGGCTTATATGTATTTATTACTGGGCTATAGTGTATTGTATATTAAACGATATTTGGGCGTAAAAGTTTTGTGAAGACATAAATTGTCACGCGTGAGGATGGCATATATATATATATATATATATATATATATATATATATATATATATATATATATATATATATAGTATATATATAGTGTGTGTGCATGCACATGCATATGCACACGTACATATATACACATATGTATAGACAGATAGATACATACTATGTCTATCTAGCTATGTAGCTTTATGTATTAGGAAAATGGCATTTCTTATTTATTCATATATACTTGGTTCTAATATCCAATGTAGCACAAAGGAACACGTACTTGAGAATATCCTTAAATCAACGGGAGAAAGGTAAGTGAAACGGACTTGAAACAAGTACTTTTGGAGTGTATTCTACATTTTCAAGTTCACATTAAATATAATAGAAGTTGATAGTCCTTTATATATAAAAATGGAAAGAGGGGCCGGGTTACAGTTTGTTAATCTAGGCGGCATGTTCTTTAAGCAAAAGTGGTAAGGAAAGAGGATCAAAGTAAAATCCAGGATGGAGATTTAAATTCCTTGTTGCCATGGCTTCAATAAAAATGAACTCCAGCAGATTCCTTTTTCGGGGATCTTTGACCCCACAGATTATCAAGGAATTATCCCAGTTAATAGCATGGCCTGTCTTAATCCAATGATCCACAATGCCATTATTTGTTAATCCTCTTGATATGGCATATTTGTGCTGAGAGCATCTTGCCTTTAGTTCTTTAAAAGTTTGCCCAGTATAAATCTCATTACATTCTTCACAAGGAGTACTGTATACAATATTGATTGAATTTGGCAGGCTATTTTTAAGTAGTTTATTTCTCAAAATAATATTATATTTAAATACTAAGTTAATATCAATAGTTTTTAAAATAGGTACAGTAGGAATGAAATTAGGACGAAATGGTATACAGAGAATATTCTTAAATTCCTTATTAATACTGATTGGATTGTAATCCCACTTTTTTGCTTTATTTAATATGTTTGAAAGAGTAAAAAGGAATTCCTTTTTAGGTTATTAAATTAACAAACGGCTCAGAAATTGTTTTTTTCGCTAATTATTCCGATAATAATATATTATATATATATATATAAATATATATATATTATAAGATAACTAATATTACATACATACATACATACATATATACTAGCAGCTGTATGCGTCCTTCGGACGTGTTATTGAGCGCACATTGACGTCTAAATGACCTGGATGTATATCTTTTCCCAGGAAATGTAACTGCATCACTGACCTGCTCAATCAGGCGCCACTGGCCAACGGCAGGCGCATACATGTTGCAACAGATTGCTTGGGAAAGATTTTCATCATGAGGTCTCCCTTTAATGACCCTTGATAAAACTCAGCTTATAGTTAATCTTGACTCATGGTAATAAATTTGAATGAAGTAGACCCATCTTCGACCCTTTAGGCGCTAATTCCCGAAGGGACTGAACCCCCCTGCTATTAAGCTCGGGGTAGGTAGGCTACAACCCCCTTCTCCCCCGGTCGGCAGGTCAAAAAGCCATAGGCCTTCTGCCCCCTAATAATTTGGTATTTCTAGGGCCCATTCCCAGGGTGGGGTTACCCCCTTATTACTGAGGATGCCTTATGGATCCCATGTTGTGGGGAGCATGTTTGTACTATATATATAAACACTTCTACACAGAAGTTAACTCCGAAAAGTGTAAAAAATGAGGGGGTGCGAAAAAGAGGGGTTATGGCCCCCTAAAAATGGCTCTTGATTTTTTATTTTATTAAAACCTGGGTGGTGGGGGCGGTGGGGAACGGTTGGGAACTGTATGGTAAAAATTTGGTAGCCCCAGCTGTCAACTCCGAAAGTTGTAAAAAATAAGGAAGTATGAAAAAGAGGGGTTATGACCCCTTAGAAACGGCCTTCGAAATCGGTTTTTGATTAGATATCTTGCCAGGTGAGAGGGAAGTCTATGGTAAAACTGGGCGTGCATAGCGGACAAGCAAGCAAACAGACAAATTGCTTTATATATATGGTTGCCTCAGACTGGATAACAACGGGAAGGGTTTAAATGCAGATGTCTGTTTCATATTGGCATAGTTTATTCAGTGCAACGTTCCAGGGACCAGCCCCATATTCAAGCTGAAAATTACAATAATAAAATCAAATTATAATAATCACTCATATAAAAAAAACACAATTACAATATACAAAGCAAATTAAAAGAACACCAACGAAACTCGAGTACCATTTCCAGCAGAGGAAGACGGGTGACTTAAAATTACCATCTCCTGAATTTTCCAGCATCCGGGACCACAAACAAATGCAAGAGCAATATTGAATATGAAAACTTTAAAATCTTTACAAAAGCGTCTTCTCCTCAACAGGCAGCGGTCTTCGAATCGCTCTTTATAAAAACGGTTGTTCCGAAACTGAACAATCAAACTACCTCCCTCCACCCCTCTGTACCTGGCGCAAACACAGAGATTCCTTCGTATTTTATTTTTGTTTTTTAGTCACGCACAAATATGAACACTTATAATAAACAGTTAGAGGGAGAGTTATATGTGTCTGAGAGAGAGAGAGAGAGAGAGAGAGAGAGAGAGAGAGAGAGAGGTGATAATCACAAAATTTCCGTTTTGCATAAAAAATGTCTAAAATCGATATGAAGAGTTTCCTGATATAAATGCATAGTACGGGATTGTGAAATGCCGAAATATTAAGAGATTTCAATTTCTTCATCCGCCTATATGTAGGTAAAGGTATTTGATTAATATTGCTCCAAGTATCAACGTCGTTTGCGTCTCTCTCAGGATTAATTCCCTCCCCAAGCCATTCATCGCCTAGATCTCCCCCCCGCCACCCGCCCGCCTTCTTCCTCCCTTTTTCCTGCCTGCTTTTGTGATCTATGAAAAGGGCTATCCTAAGAAGGTGAAATATTGCTTTCTGCTGCAAATGGCTTGCCGTCAATAATGCTTATAAGAGCTAAGCTTCAACGCAAGCTCCTGGGAGGACGCCACTACTCACTTTTTGGGTAAGCTACTCGTCGGGTAGGCGGCGCCTGGGATCTGAGCCGCTGTTTTGGGGGTTGGAGGTGGAATGTGAGAGAATGCAAGACGGGAGGGATGCGATGAATCAATGATAATGATGATGAGAGGCAGCGAGTAATGTCTGTACTTCGGCATTTACTCAGAGGATAAGTGAAGGTGGGGAATAGAGTGACATGACTGTGGTAGTCCATGACCTTTGGGGCGAGAAAATGATTCCCTGCAATCTACGAAATTGTCCTTTAAGTATGTGGAGGAGCTTTTTCCGCTTCTCTGTGAGTGTTGACCTTTCTGCGCAGGTGCTGCTGCTGCTGCTGCTGTTGCTGCCCCTGCCCCTGCCCCTGCCTGCCCGTTTCCTTTGCAACATTGAAACTTCTGGACTGATATGATTTGAAAGTTATCTTTTTTTATATTTTTATATTTTCTTTTTTAACAAGTTCCAACGATATTAAAAGGCAATGTACTTGAATATTTCTAGCAGCATCTATATTCTCATAGTCTTATTTCGAGCAAATTTTATACAGATTTAGTGACCTTTTTGTACATGGTCTTCTAACACAAGGATAATATTGTTATCTATATAGAATAAAGTTGTTTCCCTGGGTGTTTGGCAGGTTCATACTTAGCGTATTTTTTGTTGGGGGGGGGGGGAGATTTTTATTTGGTTGGTTCCTTTAAATATTTTATACAAGTTAATTTCATGTCCAGTGATTATTTCTGTATATGATTTTCGTGGAAATTATACTTACTTTCTCTTTTCTATTTTTCACACCCCACCGAAATAGAAGGTGGTGTTCCACAAGGGAATGTGCTAAGTGTAACTTGCGTTGCAGTTGCCATTGATAGCGCCATCATTGAAATTTCAAATCCTGAACGGACCACACTTTTTGTTGATGATATAGCTATTTCTTTCACTGCATATGATGCTGAATCGGCTTGCAGATATTTACAAAAATATATCAAATCTATCTCTAGATGGGCAAAACAAAATTATTTCAGGTTCTCTACAAATAAGACAGTTGCTGTTCGGTTCGTTTTACTAAGTGTAGACGTCCAGATGATGTACCAAATTTGCAACTTGATGGGTCTGTTCTACTCTATGTGGATGAAGTAAAGTTTTTAGTAATGATTTTTTTCGTTCTAAACTCACTTGGTCTAAGCATATTGAAAATTTAAGGTGCATGTAATCAAAATTTCTCAATCTTTCGAAAAGTGATCTCTGGCTTTTAACTGGTGGCAGATAAGAAATATTTGCTGCAACTATATGATGCACTATGTAGATCAAGGTTTGATTATGGTTGTCAGATATATTCATCAGCATGCAAAAGTAAACACCACGAACTTGATGTAGTCTACAATGTGGGTTTATGTATTGCTCTGGGGCTTTTCCAATATCTGTCGAGTCTGTGGATACCCACCAACTTCCACTTGATTTACGACGAGAGGAGTTAGGCCTCCGATATTTGATGAGGATTAAAAGCAATGCTAACAGTCCATCAGATAAGATTATTCATAAACTTGATGCCAGCAATTTTAAGCCAAGATCTGTCCCTTTCCAGATCGGGCTAAATGCGTCTATAGATGATAATGCTATACCGACTCGGAATGTTCATAAACTGGACCCTTCCGAAATTCCACCGTGGCTCATACCAAAAGCTGAATGATACAAGAAAAATAGTGGAAAAAGAACGCCCCAAATGAAGTAATAAAGTCACTGTTTTTAGAATGTGATGAAGTTCATAATAGCGACTATAAAATCTATACAGATGGCTCGAGGTCAAGCTATTGTCACAGATAATTTTTGTTATGTTGCAAAGCTGCCTCCTGCTGCTGCAGCATGTATAGCTGAACTATCTGCCATTGGTAAAGTCTTAGATATAGCATGTCAACCAGATAAGAAGTCTTGTGTCATATATTCAGGTTGTAAAAGTGCTGTGGAAAGCTTGAACAGTTATAATTCATTCCATCCTTTAGTACAGAAAGGTTCAAACATGGCTGTTTTGCATTTAATGTGGGTGTAAAGTAGTATGTTCATGTTGGATTCCTGATCATGTTGGGATCTCAGGGAATGAAGAAGCAGACAGAAGCAAAGAATGCTGTGCTGAAGGAGAAATGGATATAAATATAGTGACCACTTTAGGTATGAAAATCTCCATTCGTAGTTTATTATGTAAGTGGCAGGAGCGATGGTCATCCCCACTTCTTGCTAATAATAAGTTCAAAACTAATCGACCTCAGATAGGATTATGCCAATCATCCTTTCAAAGCGACAGGAGGCCTAAAGTTATTTTAACAAGGCTGAGGATTGGTCACTGCCAACTGACACACAGTTTTCTTTTTGATGGTGGTAGTTCTCCAGTGTGTATTCACTGTGATACCCCTTGGACAGTTGAGCACACACTGGTTCACTGCACCAGGTATGTAAATGAGAGGCGGATGTACCATCTAGATGATAATACCATGACTGAAAATTTAGCAGACAACATTGATGTTGCCCATGTTTTGAATTTTTTAAAGACTTGTGGTTTTAAAAAAATATCTTGTAATTTATATAAATATGTATTTATTTTTCATTTTATTTATGGCTGTTTTTAAATCCATTAGAAATAAAATCTCTCGATTTTACCATTTTAAACAACGATCTTTAGAGTATCGTTTTTAAATTCATTATTTGTATCATTTTCATTAATCTCATTATTTATACCATTCATTTCCATTGTCATTCACTGTCGTCATATCGCTGAGTGACCCTGTGGGTTCCAGTGCTTAGTTTTATGACTAAATCACACATTCCATTCCATGCCCCACCGACTACACCATACAGCGATCCGTTCCAAATCCCGATTGAGGTTGAGGGCAGCTTCATTTCTCATAAGCGGAGACTTTACTACACCCACAAGTGTTGCATCATCGGCATACTGAACAATCTTGTTTTCCAGGCCAACAACCATATGACTTGTATGTACTAAAACTAACATTGGACCAAGAACACTAACCTGTAGCTCCAGACACAATAGGTCTTGGTTCACTGATGATCCCGTCCATAGCAACTTGCTCCTGCCTACCTGTACGGAAATCTTGAAGTAAACCTGAAACATAATCCACCCACTCCAAGATTCTAAAGTTTATAAATAAGTGTCTTGTGATTTACTAAATCGAATGCAGCACCAAAATCTATTTGAATTACTCTACCCTCAAAACCCTTATGAAGGTTCTCTTGGAAGTGGTATGTCAAGTCTAGAAGAGCAGTGCAGGTACCTATCTGCATCCTATATACAAATTGACTATCAGCTAAGAATCCTTTTTCTTCCACATTGCAGTCTGCAGATGTGTCACCCTTTGGAACAGGCACTGTATTACTAAGCTTGCGCTCATCTGCAAAGATATTACGTCGACATAACAATCCATAGAATCATCTAATCTTGGGAGACAACACACTAGAAACTCAATGAGATATCTAAGAAAGCCCCACCCACCTCCACACACACACACTAAAAATCTAACTCTAACGCTATGAAATGAAGAAAATCGTATTGGGTCTTGGATTCTGAATCACTAAAACAATACATTGTTCCATCATGAGAGTCACTTTGGTATTGAAATAAAACTACTCCACTGTCGGACTTTTCGAAAAGCTAGTTACTCCGTAAGGTTTAGTACAGTCGTCATAGTGTTTGGTTAGATTTCAGTTACCGTCCACCGCCAGTATATAGTATTCTTTCTCATGGTTTCTTTTTAGTCTCATAATATCCTTTTGTACAGAGGATAAAGACAACACCGTATATACGATTAAGCTTCCCTCTCCTTCCTGCAAATCTTTTTCTTACTAGAAAAAAGAAGCGTAGATAAAATGTCATGGCGATTTAATTTATCGAAGTGAAATTCGACCCTTGGGCTTTAGGGGATATCCATTTCTTCCCTACTGTTCCTTGAGTAGAACCGTCGAACTTTGTTTATAACGGAAATTGGTTCCTGGGTCGCAAAGTTCAGTGTTTTATTACCTTTTATTGTTGAAGGGATTTCCATTTTCTTCTCGGGGTTTTCATTACTCCTTCCTCTCTCCGTGCTGAGAGACTGCTGGTGAGTTCAGAACAGAAGTCGCAAATTATAACAGTTGTTCTCATTCTCCGGGGCCTCACGTTCAAGAGTTCTCATAAATGCCAAGCCGATGTATTTACAGCAACGGCTTCTCATTTATACAGAGCATATAAACTAACCAAGGACTTGTGGCCCTTAAGCGCACTGAGGCTCAGGAACTGTAAGGCAAAACTCGGTGAAGTTATCCGCACTAGGGCCTGAGTAATGTCTTCAGCCTCCAGAAGGAACGCGATGTGCCCTTGGAATTCCTATAATGCAAGCTATATTTCAGAAATTCTCTCTCTCTCTCTCTCTCTCTCTCTCTCTCTCTCTCTCTCTCTCTCTCTCTCTCTCTCTCTATTCAGATTTCTACTCATCATTTACTTCGTTCTGCTTTTTTATGTTTATATATTTCAGAATTTTTTTTTCTCTCTCTCTCTCTCTCTCTCTCTATTCAGATTTCTACTCATCATTTACTTGGTTCTGCTTTTTCTGTCTACATTCTGTTCTCTCAGGTCCCTCCCTGACCCGTCTGCCATTTCTTATCTAATTTGGCACAGAATGTTAATCGGTTTTATGTGAAATTGAGACGAAAAGGTGGCGAAGAAAGAGAGAGAAAGAGGAAACGTTGTTTCAGATGTACTACATAGATATGCTTTGTATGTTACTGATCATATGTCTAACATGTTTGTGTAAGATTGGACACCGTTATTTAGGCCTGAAGATGTTTCTATTTAATGAGCTGACCGCTAAAAAAAAAGGCTTGAAGTTTATACTTGGAGGTTAAAAATTCCACTACTGTACAACCCCACTTCGGAATTTATGCAAAGCAATATACTCTCTGCATATTTATCTTAATCTGGAGCTATTTATATCCCAGTGTTGAAAAGGTAATGTTTCTATCGCATGGCGTACGCTTGCAAATTTCTATGCATATTCCCTGGAATTCTGTATCCGCCGGTTTATCTCCGGAGCAGATTCGTTGCCGTCTGCTTCTAGAATACGCAATGTCTGTCAGGCTCCGGATTCTGCCATTAATCCCTGGTGGATATGCCACTACAATCTTCCCAGTCCCTCCATCTCCCTTTACACCCTCCCTCTCCTTGGCTTCTCTGAAGTTAATGGGTGTAATTCGAGAGCTAATAAGATAATCATGAATCGTCATCTGTGTCGTCGGAAGTACGTCGTAGAAGAGGTTTAATCTTACCTTATCGAGATTGGACGTGGTTAGAAATATTTCATTTAACCAGTGATTTCAGTCTTTTTCTCTCTGGACTCCCTTATTTTGACTGCTGGTGCAGATACGAGCAGATTCCTGATTTACAAGGATTCTGATCCTGTTGAAAACTGAAAAGAACAAAGAAACCCGCACAAATGACGTCCAGTATAGACAGAGAAAAGTTAAGTATATCATAGTTCTACCAGACCACTGAGCTGATTAACAGCTCTCCTAGGGCTGGCCCGAAGGATTAGATATATTTTCCATGTCAATGAACCAATTGGTCACCTAACAACGGGACCTTCAGCTTATTGTGGGTTCCGAACCACATTACATTGAGAAATGAATTTCTATCACCAGAAATAGTATAGAGAATTTGTATATTTAGCCAGAAGTTGAAAACAGTGCACGGTAAAGAGCTGTGTGTGAACTGACGGATGTACACAAATGTTTCACCTTTAAGACATTTTTCTGATGAGGTGTGTCCCCAGGCATAACTCGTTATTCATCCTTTAATTACTTAATCAAGAATAAATTAATTTATATATACTATATATATAATAGATTATATATATAAATATACGATATATACATATAAGATTTAAATATAGATATAGATATATATTTATAAATAGAGATATAGATATATATATATCTCTATATATATCTATTATATATATAATAGCTATATATATATATTATAATATATCTATATATATTATATAATATATATTGTATATATAATATAGATATCTATAAATATATATATATATATATATATATATATATATATATATATATATATATATATATATATATTAATATATAGAATATATATATCTATATATATATATATATATATATATATATAGATATATATATCTTATATATATATATATATATATATATATATATATTAATATATATATATATATAAAAGCCTACACACATACATGCATACAGTATTATTACGTGTTTACCGTAACAGAGAATGGCATAAAAAACAACAAATTGGTAACTGTCGAATCATGATAGAGCCCCATATGTAGGGAAAAAAAAAAAAAAAAAAAAAAAAATATATATGTATATATATATATATATATATATATATATGTGTGTGTGTGTGTGTGTGTGTGTGTGTGTGTGTGTGTGTGTGTGCGTATGTGTGTGTGTAGTATATAGTATATAGTGTTTCTTCACCGACATGGAAGACATATCTGCAGTGTGTCGCGACTCCATACGCAAACTATGCTTTCAACTCTCATATCTTGCATTCACTTGCATTTGCTGTATAATGAGGTCCTTCATTGCCAATATGTCCTACGCGGTCTCTTTTTAGCCAAATTATACATCCTTTCATCATCTCGGTGTCCTCCATTCTCTTCGTATTACCTAAATGAGCCGTTTAGCTTTTGCTAACATTTTTACCACCTCTGCATTTTACTCTCATGTTTCTTACTTCATTATTTCTTACACCAAGCCTGCTGGCTGTTAATGACAATTAAAATGCCTGGTTTGTATCCGCTCTTAGTTCCCAAACTTCCTCCAGCAAGGACAATGGATCAACAGACTTGATGTTCTTTCCAACCATTGTTTCACCTGTTCAGTGACTGACCTCTGTCGGTATTCTACCAGTATCCAGAATCAACCAGTTCTGTTCTTCAAACATCCTTATTTACATTCATTGTTCCCACTTCCTGCTTGCCATTTAACCTTACAGCACCTCTTGCAAACACACTTCAAACAGTTTTGCTTTGCTAACTCCCATTGTGAGTCTCTGCAAATACCAGTTACTCTAAAATCCATTCATGACCCACAACTTTTCACATTGATGTAATGTCCATTCATATAATGTCCTTCATTTGATGGACTACATCACTCCATCCAGTATGTTATGACACAATTGTGTGGATATAACTTACCCTTGTGTCGGCCCACTAAACAAGGTAGTCTCTCATTTACATATTCTAACTCACACTTTGCTTCGATTAAAAATCTTTTGATTTCACTCCCCATCATAATTTCTATGTAATAGAACGACGGTACCCTCCATATTAATACAAGTTTTCTCAAGAACCACGTATCCACATGAGGTTTTCCCCTTTTTTGTCAACCTCTTTGCGCGATTTACTCAATTGTCACTTCCACAGGCATCCTCAAACTTGCAGTAACTGCCACCACTGTTGCTACATTATGCTCTGGCCCCATCTATCCTCTTCATTCAGCAAATATTAAAGATACTTATTCTATTTGCGCAATATATTCTCTTCAGACAGAAGCTCAAGAGCATCTTTTATTCTGGTTGTTTGCTATTATTTACCCGTTATTTTGATTACCTGGCGTCAGTTTCTGTGCCTCATTCTTATGGACAGAGTTAACTGTCCTATTGTATTCATGAACATGAATTCTTTTCTTTCATGCACTTATATTTGAAATTTTCTTTTTTCACTAAACATTTCATTTCTTCATAATACCAATTACTGTTGTTATGCCCTCTTCCTAACCTGATTACTAACCACAAACTTTTCATGCTGTTGCGTTAATCTTTTAACCCCCCTCCTACGATTTTTTGCACCCATGTACTCCCTAAGTGTTGTTCCTCTGACCCTTATCAGTTTTATTCTTTTTATACTATTCCCATCTTCTTTTTAACAAATTCACTTGTCTCAATTACACTTACAGTCACTAATGACTCGCCTACCTTTCCAGCTTAAGCCACTGTTTGTCATACCTTTCATTTCGATCTAATGATGATTATAAAGACCATTTTCGCCATTAAGTTTTGTTCGTATTCCCTTGTAAACATATTTCCAACAATCAGGCCCCTTTTCAAAGACATTACTGTATGCATTATCAATTAGTTCAGGAACTCCATAGCTGCCGACATTGACAACTCTCTCTGATGCTTACCTTGAAATCAGTCCACATTACACAACCACCCCTTCCTATTTTCCCAAATAAACGCAACCCATATTCAAATTCAGCCTCTCTCTCTCAAAAAAAAAAAAAAAAATTGATTAATTGTTTTCCATTTTTGTAATATACTTTCATGATGAAAACTCTTTCTTATGCCAGAATCAATCTTAGCCATCTCTAAGAGTATTTTGCCACTACGAGTAGGACTGCTCTTCCAGCTACACATTTCCCAGCCACCGAAGGCATAATAGACTTTGTCTAGCAATTTATACCTAATAAAGAAATCAACAATAATACATTTCTTCTATTGTATACCAAACCGCTAAAATTCAAAATCGAAACTCTTAGCATTTTTCGTCATAGAAATACAGGCAATGGCGCTATAAATCCTTTGCCCTTCGTTAATTGGCGACTGTCACACAACTCAGAGCAGTGCGGATACATTCATTTTCATTCTCTGCTGTTGCTCAGAGAGTAAAAGTGTGTTCGCTGTTTGCTTTGGTGAACAGCTCTTCTGCCATTAATGATAAATAACCTCCAGTATGCGCCTGAGTATTGCGCTGTGCGATACATATTACCAACGTTGTAGAGATCTTTATTGAATGGATACGAACTAACTCGACATATTTGGCCGTTGTGATCCTTAACACAGAGGTTTCATTTCAATTTAACGGGGTATGTCCTTCTCTAAGTGGTTCACAGACCTACACTAGGCCCTGCTCTTTCTTGGAAGACGATGGATTTGATTCCCAAGCCAATGGAACTTCTTTGAGTTAACATGGTCAACGTTGTGTGTGTATATATATATATATATATATATATATATATATATATATATATATATATATATATTATATATATATATATATATATATATATATGTATATATATATATATATATATATATATATATATATATATATATATATATGTATATATGTATATACATGTATATATATGTATATATATATGTATATATATGTGTGTATATTATATATATATATATATATAATATATATTATCTATATATATACTTATATAATATCTATATTATACATATAATATATATATATGAATATATTAATATATATACTATATATATATATATATAGATATATATATATAGTATAATCTATATTATATATATATATATATATATATATATATATATAGATATTTATATATATATAGATATATATAGATATAATATATAATTATATATATATATATATAGAGATATATATAGATATATGTATACATATATATATAGTATATATATATAATTCTAGTATGGATAATATATATATATCATATATATATATCATATATATAGATTATATATATATATATTATATATATACTATATACTGATATATATAGATCTATATATAAGTATATATATATATATAATATATATATATATATATATATATATATATATATATACAATTATATATATATATATATATAGCTAGATATATATATCTATATGATAGATATCTATATATATATATATAGTATATATATATATATATATATATAGTATATATATATATATATATATATATTATATATATATATCTATATATATAGATCTATCTATATATCTATATATATCTGATATATATATATATATATATATATATATAGATATATATATATATATATATATATATATATATATATATATATATATATATATAAGAAGGTTGGGGCATCTGGAACGCCGTAGATTCAATATAAATTCTCGAGACTTTGAGTCTCATCTTCAAGGCTGTAAAATATGCAACGTATGCAAATCAAAAAAAGGGTCAGTGTTAATATCAGTTATAAAAATGGAACAACATAAAACTTAAATATTCTGAAAATTAAAATTAAAATAAAAAAGATAATTTATATATACGTATGTGAAATAAATAAATAAAATATATATATATATATATATATATATATATATATATATATATATATATATATATATATATATATATATATATTTATATGTATGTATGTATGTGCATCTATATTTATTCGTTTCTTTATAAAGGGGAGAAGAGAAAAATAGGTACTTATCACTCCCAGAGCCTTCTTCCAACGTTTCAATCAAGGATGAACTGCCTGTTCATGAATATTGTACAGCATCAGCTGCTCTGTCCAACTCCCCTGTTATCTGGTGCTCACGCTCTTGCTTAAATCTTTCTCTCTCTCCATCAAGGCTTGATGAATAATGCACCTTTTACACCAACAGAGAATCTTCATCTTAATGGTGTGTGTGTGTGTATGTTTGTGTAGGATATGGAAAGACGCATAGAAAAAGCAATCTCTGGGGCTTAAAATCCTCTTAGGCATTGAATACTCATATGAGTATGTTGAATGTGAGGAACTGTGACATATAGCAATTTTGAGCATGTAGCAGTGAGTCACAATGAAGGCCGAGACCCACTAAAGTGAATGAGGAAAGCGTAGGTCTATACTTATAATGGAATACCATTCTGCCTGCAAGATGTGAGAGAGAGAGAGAGAGAGAGAGAGAGAGAGAGAGAGAGAGAGAGAGAGAGAGAGAGAGAGGAAACATTTGAAATAATTTGCAAGTGGATAAAGGGAGTGTGGAACCGTCTTTACATGAAGCAGGGAGCAAAGCCCCTCAGACACAGATCTCTTGACTTTCTGGAATCTGAAGAAGAAAAAGGAGTTTGGGGAAAATGAAAGACTTCATGGAGCGCGAAATGTTCTTTTACTGGTGTCAGTTTTCCGGGGATTTTATTTTTTCAGTCCATGAACGCCAGACAAGGACATTCTCTTGTGAGTTATTGGCAAGAGATAGTTAATTCTCTCTCTCTCTCTCTCTCTCTCTCTCTCTCTCTCTCTCTCTCTCTCTCTCCTAGTAATCTGAAGATTTCAGTGATGATATATATTCTGAAACATTCTCATATATATTTTTGGGGAATTTTTTAACATGACAAGAAATTATATGCTACATTTGAGAGAGAGAGAGAGAGAGGAGAGAGAGAGAGAGAGAGAGAGAGAGAGAGAGAGAGTTTCTTAAGTAGCAAAAGTTAAACTAAATTTGATGTTTGGAGTCTTTCCACATTCTTTCGTACGTGAGAAGTAAGTGTAAATGATCGTATATATATATAAGGCCATTTTTGGGAGTGGTCTGCATGCCGAAATAGTGACGGTCATATAGTGCCAACGAACCTGAAATACCTTCATTCGTATTCCAGTCGTGGAACCGAAGTGAAGTAGGCCACTAAGAGAGACTAGCTTACACAAATTCAATAAGCGTGAGTGAGCGCTCCTCTCCAAGTAGAAGAAAATTTATGCTCTTTGGATCTATTGATGAATAAGTAAATGAAAATGTATCCGGAACGCTAAGAATTTATGAAGAAATGGACGTGGGTATCACTTGATATTGAGGAGTAACTCCTGGAGGCCTTTTCGGGTGGAATGTATAAGTAATACCTTGTCTTGTGGTATTAAACAAACTCAAGATACTCTCATTCCTTTTTCCATATGGGCGAAGGTCTTTCCATTACCTTTGGCGTATCTCCATTTGTCGTCATTTAAACTCTTCCTTGCATCATATTTCACGAAGGTTCCGTTCTTTTACGTATCCACATTCACCAACTACTCTTGAATTACGTTCAGGAGGATATTCTCAACAACACTTCCTTGCTGTAACTTTTGCCTCCTGAGACACCTTTTTTTTTTTTTTCTTAGACTTTTTGCAGAACTTCACCTACCTACCGTGCCTCACCTTTCTACAAATGACCTCTTCTTTTAATCTACACTCATGTGATGTAAATTTCCCTTCCCTCCATTGACCAGCATAAGCTTAACAGTGTTTTCTGTTTTCTTCCGCTTACAGACTCCTCTTCGTTTTCTCTTTTCAACATGGCATCAACTGTAAACATTAGCTATGCCGTATTTCAGTCCCAATGCCGTCGTCAATTGCTCTTTGTTTGTTATCTAACTTCTCGAGAGCGCCTCAGCGGCGTGGTTGGTATGGTATTAGCGTCCCACCTCGGTGGTCGCGGGTTCGATTTGGAACTTAGCTGCAGCCTTACGCAGCATATTAGATTTTTCGAAATAACCACTGGTTCCATGCAACGTAAAAGTACCATACAAACAACAAACAAACAAATAAAAATCATACTTCTCGATTCATTTCGTATAAATTTTAAACATATAGGAAGAGATTATATACTTGTCTGAGACTTTTGTTGCATCCTTATAGAAGTTTCATGGCTTTAGAAAATATCCAATCGATTAAAAAAAATGTTCATATCCACCCATTTTGAGTAAGTCTGTCATGAAGTCCCTGCTGGCCAGTGCTGAACCCGTCCATTTTTTCACATTTAGAGATCGAACCGCTCTCGCAACCGTATCATAACAAAACACTTGATCATCCCACGCTCTCACTTGTCTAAATCTGAAGAATTACCCTTTCCTTACCAAGCCTTGTGTTAAGTCTCGCTTCTCATTCAGAATCCTCCTCTATACTCTTCCTCTACAATTTATGATGCCCCTTTTATTATAATATATACCGTCGTGTTGTTAGTTATACTGTCGTGTTTTTTCGTTTTGTATATTACAAATAATATTACAATACGTTTTTAAAACCGGCATTTCTATATGAGAATGTTATACTTTTCTAAAGGTTAGTTACTTTGGTCAAATTTATTTTTCGTCTACTTGGCCTTTTCTGGGATTTGCTTCAGTTGTTCCCAGTTAAACACATTCATTCTTGACGAAGTCTTTGTTACAACGAAGGTCATTCCTGTCAGTAGTAGCATCCCTCTGGGAAGACACCAGTTTGTCATGTTTTTTAGAAGAGCTCTTGATTGGCTTAATTTCACCCTCATAATTTGTGCACTTGAGAATGCTAACGTGGAAGGTGTCCGTCACTGATATATCAGGAAAAGACGACATTCGGCTTTTTCTTGGGGAGAATCATAGCATTTTTTATCAGGTGAGCTACTCTTAATTCGTTGAGACAAAAGGCCTGGTACTTAATTTGTCATCACCTGATGTTTCAATCTCTCTCTCTCTCTCTCTCTCTCTCTCTCTCTCTCTCTCTCTCAACCCCAGTTTCGTTCGAGGCCATCCAACTGTGTATTCTCCGGCCACAAATAAATAAGGAAGCGTGTTGTTTTAACTCATCTCCTTTGGGTGGTTGGTTGGTTCTCGGCGCTTGAACCAGCCCGGCAAAAGCTCTCGCCAAATTTTCTGTTGCGTGGGATCGCTGGCTGGCTGGTTATTCATGGTTCCATTCGCCTCACGTCGAAGCAGTAAAATGACTTTTGAGACGATCTGACGAAAATTAAATGGCACCTCAGTTGAAGTAATATTACTAAATTTAGCTGGTTTTTACTCTTTACCAGTCCGATGGTATCGTGAATCTTGGCTTTTTCAATTCTCGTGTTTTAATCGTTTATAGGAAGGATTTACGAGTTGGCTCCTTTCATTAGACTTGGTTTTTGTGTCAGCCTACGAGGGATAATCTCATGGAATTCCCCCTTTCTCATTTCCTCCGAGGGGGTATAAGTTGTTATTCTCTAACACCAGTTTCCCGTCAGATGTATTTTAGCTGAAAATTTGGTATAAATTGCCTCTCAAGTTGAGAAACATTCATTTCAAACGCGAACCGTAATTTCCGAAGGTTCTTTTTTTTTTTTCTTCTTGATAACATCATTATAGCGTATGCTTATTCTCAGGTTGCGCAGCATTTGTCTTCCAGTACTGACAAACTTTCGGATTTTTTTTTTTTTGTCCTTTGTCATTAATTTCCGAATCATTGATTTTCGCTCATTACGCGTTAGATGACTGTAATGAACTTGGAGTTTATTTTCGAGCTTATTCGAAACCTGTGTATGTGCCGGAAGCTCATTCCTTTTCTTGATAATTCACCAAACCTTGCTTTCATCTGCTTTATATTATTATTTTACTACCTATTAGCTATTTCCTCAAAGAAAATATCCCTTTTGGAAAGACAAGACATCGGTTACTGTCATTATCAGTATGTTTGTTGGGGAACAAGCATGAAGAATAAGATCTGTAATAGCAACTAAGATTATGATACACAATTTACACCTTTTTCTCTTGTGGTAATTTCAAAATTAATGATTTGGGATTAGTTTATGCGTGTCTGTCCATTCTATTCCGCTCGAACCTTTACTGTGAAGCTTACTTGACTCCACAATTGGTTCCTATCACTCGCTTCTGTCCCATAATATCCAGTTATTTGGAACTTTGCTGCAGCCTTACGCAACATATTAGATTTTTCGAAATTCAGTTTCAGATTCTTCAGTAGAGGCAGATTCTCTTCTTGATAAAAGGGAAATTATGTGAAGTGTTAAAGATTATATCTAAAGAAGCACATGCACTGCCATTCATATAGAACTGCTTGTACCAACGCTCGTTTGTTTGGTATTTATTTGTAGCTTTATGCATATATATGTTGAAAGCCCCATCACTGTACGATGCATCCGTAGGGGGTAGTGTCGTCAGTGCACCTCATTTGGTGCACTGTAGGCATTACTGAAGGGTCTTTGTGGTATCCCTTCAGCCCTTAGCTGCATCCTCTCTTATTTCTTTTACTGTACCTCCCTTCATATTCTCTTTCTTCCGTCAGATTTGACACCTCTAAAAATTGTTTCCTAGAACGACTGAGAGGTTTTCCGCCTGTTATACCTTTCAAACTTCTTACTCTCAATGTCCTTTTGTAGGTCCCAGCGCTTATCTTTTGGCTTAAATTCTGTTTTCTGTTCTGTCTGCCTCTATACGGTAGGTGTTGTTTTCCTTTATGACATTTCATGTTGCCAGTGCGTGAAAAAAGTCTTGTTGCAGGAGAGAAATTGCTTGGGAGTTTTCTCACAACTTTTT
>NC_087210.1:25062140-25069640 GCF_015104395.2 Macrobrachium nipponense
TTGTGATAATTTAAGTGTCGACTTCCCATTATCACAGGTGGCAATTTTAAAACCGCGCGAACGAATGTTGTCGACTATTTCTGACACTCACAATCGGCTGTGGCTTTTGGCCAAAATACCCACTGTCCTTGTTTAGTTTTTAAACTAAGAGTAATGCTTTCAATAATTTCGACTTTCTACGCTGTTTTAGTGATTCAATGATTTTTGTTTTATTGACACCTCGAGCATTCAACAGTATTTATGTAATCTGGCCAGCCACTAATGTTGTCGTTTGTTATAAACAACCAACCTTCCCCTTCAACATTTCGAGTGCTCACCTACATCATTGTATTTCATTTCGAACATTCATAAATGTCTGTGCGAATTCCGACTAGCTAATTAGCTGACGCTTCCTCGTATTCTTTTTCCACGCTAAACAGTCACCGTAAACTTCAAGCACTCGTTACTGTTTTTAAGACACACCATATTTCTGAAGAGTATTTGAGATAAAAAAAAAAAAAAAAAATGTCTCGAACGTCGTGCATAAAGAGCATTCATCAGTGAGACTCGACTTTCTAAGCTCACATTGTTGCGTCCTTTACTGATGTATCTCAGAATCACTAGAAAGCGCCATGGTGCAAAATATCCACATATGTCTGTAATTACCCGACCTCAGGCAACATTCCTTCATTGTTCTCATGCCAGAATTTCAGGTGGCAATAAGTGAGGTATTTATCCCTAATGATAATGGTAGTTTTCAATTTGGTTTCCTGATCTTAAAGATTCAAAACATGTTTGCATTTCAAGCGTTTAACTTTGATGAAAATATATTTGTCACGCATTGGCACTTATTATTTCCTGTTTACCTCGTCATTTGTAAATTTGCTCTAATATTTATGTTTTCATACTGCATATGCTGTAATGTATTTTCGTAAGAATTTTTGGCTGTTGCACATAGTGTATATATATTATATATATATATATATATATATAAGGATACTATATATATTATAGTATATATATATTATAATATATATATAATTGTAATATATGTATAAATAGTAGTAATATAATATATATATGATATATATATATATATATATATATATATATATATATATATATATATATACTATATATATATATATACATACATACACATCGTATATGCACACACGCATTACACTTTGCATTGCCAGGCTAACAGTCATAATTGTCATCTCTGTGTGCGAAGTGAATTTCATCCGCAAAATTCAGGATAGCTAAGAAATTCAGTGTCGTGATTGAATAGTTGTATATTAAACTCCACTATCATATCAATGAATTGTATTATTTGTAGAAGATTAATAAAGAAAAATTTACGAACTTCGTTCAGGTGTTCGAAAGTCCTCGTTTTCATCTCGTACAGATGATACAATTTATTGATATAACCGTGGATTTTTTTTTTATATACTGTAAATTGAGGATGGGCGTCGCACTCATTGCTACAACTCGACTGTAGCTCCCCCGAAGCCTATGAGTACAAGAAATTATTGAGATTCTAAATGAAAGTTCGTAAACCTTGCCACATGGTAAAAGGACTTGAGTAAAGAATATAAGGGTAAATTATGCGATAGTGCACAATGCTTTATTTGGAGTGAGATACAAATGCACTCTTCACAAGCCCAAATATTCTGATAATGTCGTTTCTAAACTTTTATAAAATCTACCCAAAATTTAGAATGAAAGAAATATATATATATATATATATATATATATATATATATATATATATATATATATATATATATATATATATATATATATATATATATATATATATATATATATATATATATATATATATATATATGTGTGTGTGTGTGTACATATAATTATGTTTTTGTGTTTTGAGAGTAAAAGGATTTTTTCACTTGTATGTGTGTATGTATGTGCATGTCTGTAATTGGTATTCTTCTTGTGTCCTGTGTTATGTTGCCTCTCTATAGCTGCAATATGATTTGTAGGATCAAAGCCAATGAAACTAATTAAGAGAAGTTTTTTCCAGATGAGAGACCCATTATTATCGAGGACTGTGAAAAGCACACAAAAAGCACTTATTAAATCAAAGACAATTAGTGGTATTGTGACAATCGCTCATAATTCCATCGCTGAAAGGCTCGACAGCGTAACTAATGTTTTTTATTCAAAATCTCACTTGTTTTCAAAATATTACTTTGATGTAATTTAATTCAGAATCGAAATGTCATTATACATCCCGCTACCTTTGATCAAAGGGAGGTCATATATATTTTTGTTTCCACAGGACACAATGGCAATTTTGAGTAATTATATGAGTCAGGATTGAATCACTTACCATGGCAGATAAATGTGCAATCGCTGAAGTGGCCATCGAATAATTTCGTTTGCAGTATTTTTGGCCTTCGTTTTTCTCCGTTTGGAATTTTCCTTCCTTTATGTGATTCCTCGCAAAGCCTTTCTGGAAAAGCTTTAAACGTGTCGGTTGATGTGTAGTAGTGGCAGTTTTTCATTCATTATATGCAATGTTGGTTTTTTTCTGGCATACCTGTGTCTTTAATTAATTCAATCTATTCTTTTCCACGAGCCCGGAATTTTAGGTCGCTTCACCAGTTAGCCTCTGAATCTTATACGAAATCACATAATTTTTTAAATACCGGAGTATGGTCTGTATGTTATCACATTCTCCAACAGTTACGTAAACATATTCTTGGCGAGAACGTTGACTCAGAACCATTCCACTAGTGCGATATACAAATGAACTCTGTTCCTCCTCGTCGTCTCCGTGCGATCTTCGAAACACATGAGGCGACTCGAGAGAGCTCCGACAGAGATGTGACCTCGGGCAATGTCACCAGTACACTGACTGGCTGCTCTGCCCTTCGCTGTTAGCTCATGGGCTGGCCCTCTTTGGCAGAGGGATGTGGCACAGACACACGCGCGCACCACCCTCCTCCTCCCCCTTCTCAAATCCCGCTCTGCTCCCTCTCTCCCCATTTCCTACCTCCACACCCGCACCCCGACTCCCCATGAATTTGTATAATATCAGAGCGAAGTCTATAATGTTATGTGGCCATTGCTGATAAAAAAAAAAATAGATGTATTTCAGATTTACTGGCCGTGCGCTCTCTCTCTCTCTCTCTCTCTCTCTCTCTCTCTCTCTCTGTGTAAATGGATTTATTTAAATTGTTTTCACTACTTATTCAGATAAAGAGAAAAATAAAACAATTTTATTCTGAAAAAGTGATAGTAATTTTTCTGAAACATATTACGAAAGGGTGCCAAATGTTAAACGTCGAACATATTGCATTCCATATACTATATATATATATATACATAATGTGTGTGTGTTTGTGTGTGTTTAAGCAGATATTTACAGACGTTTGTACATACTTCTATTGGAAAGGCGAACGAAACCAATGTTAGGCAGAAAGTCGCCCACCTTCAGGAGTGGCTCCAAAGAGTAAACTGGCATCATTGAGGATGACTTTCCCTTCCCGAAGGAATAACATTCCTATCTCTTAAATGGAAGATCATAGGACCCTTAGAATAGCTGAGGAATTTTGAAGACGGAAAGGTAGGAAAAGCCACCCTCCCCCTTTTTTTATTTTTTTATTTATGTAATTTTTTTTCGAAGGAGGTTTCTTTTACCTCTGACCTCCTTTCATTATTTTTCGGCTCACGGAGCAGAATATAATGTTAGGTGTATCGACGATCCTTCATGAGAACCACTTGAACAGTTGGAGCGGCCGGCGAATGGTGGAAGCTTCTTAAAAATCTGTTGAATAGTGAAAGCCTGCCTACGGTAAATGCTTCTTTAAATGCTTTGAATAATTGATGTTTTGCGTGGAATTCTGCTCGAAAAACTCGCTACAGGAAAGAGGGGCGGGGCGGGGGGCGGTTTGGGGGGGCGGGGGGATATTTTGCTTCAGAATATGGAAATGAAACTGTTTCAAAGAGGCAAAGAGAAATGGTATGTCATTTCAGACTTTGGCATCATATTCTAAGGTTTTCATCATTCCTGTTAATGGAGTGTTCTTGGAGAAGAAATATTTCCGAAGAATCTGGTCTCATTGTCAGCAGATGAAATGCGATTACGGATTTTCATTTAACCGAAATAGTTCTTAGTGAAAAGTTGGGAATTTGAGTAGAAATTGAGATAATACATATGATCTCGGTTATGCATGTGATTCTTGGGAATCCTCATGAATTTAGGCGTTAAGTTGGGTCTTTCGTGTTAGAAGGATCTCATTTTTTAAGTTAATAGAATTACCGTGCGGGAAATGAAGTTTTCCTGTAAAAATAGTACTTCCGAGTTTGAAATTAGGGTGAGAATGTTGAGAATATCAGTTTGAAATTAGGGTGAGAATGTTGAGAATATCTCTTAGAGGGGCTAACCGATGATGAAAATGCAATCGCATTGAGAGAAGATTATCGCACGACCGTCAATTAAAGGATCTGTCTCATAGGTCAGTAATCCAAAGGCGGATTGATATTTTTCCGTTATAGTTTTTATTCTTTATTCGCCTTTAATGTTGTCCTACTTTTGGAGGCGCTGTGTGTACAGACAATTCCCTCAGTGTGAATCTTGTTTCTTCCACAACAGTCAACATTCTGAACATTTGTTACCAGTTACAGGTATTTTTAATGTTGCAATTTCTGGATTTTCTCTCATCATTGCAACCATTAATGTAAGTGTCTTAATGGTTATATTTCAATCGTTGATCTATGACTTAATGGCTGCATTGCGACCATTGCTCTAAGTGTCTGATGGTTTTTCCGAATTCTTTTACCCACAGAATTTTAAGGCGAGTTTGATGTCAGTTTTGAAGAAAAAATATTACTAGTGTAAACGTTGGGAAGGCATTTTAAATTTAGGATTGAAATAACACGTGTGTCTGTTTCACCGTTATAACATACAGTATTTAGTTCCACGTTCTAAATGCATCTTCTTTAAGCGTCGTTTTCAAATTTACGTTATTTGTAACGCTTTATTATATTTTCAAACTTGGTTTGATGAATAGAAAAACAATTATGGAAACTTTTATTCCTTTTAAACTTGTTTGCGACTACAAATTTGTGCGAATCTCGACAAATCGCGTAATTCCGAACATTTCTCATTCGCAAAGGAAACTTTGGTGTAAACTGCAGTATGCAAATGCTGTACACATTCTTGTGTATGTGTAGTTATGATAGTGCAAATGCCGGTCAATAATCGTTGCACGAATGAGACTCTCTCTCTCTCTCTCTCTCACACACACACACACACACACACACAGATAATAACCTTTCGCTTGGCCATCTTCACCTCCTCATTTAAGGTTTTAGGTTTCTTTCGATAATTATTTTTTCTGAAGGTGCTAAACATTTTGCGGAAAAGATCCTGGTATTTGACTTTGTTACTCATTCATAGGGATACTTTACCCTCATATTGCTTCAACAGTGTTTTCCGTATGAGTATTGGTTTTGCCCTTGTTTACTTAATTGCCATCTGGTTCTTTCCCAGGTCTTTCTCCATATGCTTCCCTTTTTTTATCTTCTTTTTCGTACAATACATTAATTATTTTTGTATTAATTTTTTTTCACTTCATTATGTTTGTTTTCTATTTTTCATTTCTCTTAAATGATTGTTGTAATTTGATTTATCCCTGGAAGGATGTTTATCACCATTGTTGTAATTTGTTTGATTTATCCCTGGAAGGATGTTTATCACCATTGTGTTTGTTTGGTGATGTATTTTTGTGGTTTACCATTAACGATCATATTCTTTTTACCATTTGTTAATTTCCTGCCATCGTTAGGAAAGAAAGAATGCATTGTTCTTTTCAACTCATTTCATTTATTTTTCCTTTTTCTTTAATTCGTTCATCGTCAGTCTTTCATATTCATTTCATTTATAACCTTTAATCACGGTTGTTCTTTATCTAATCTTTTGGTTACTTCTCGAACATATTTCAATCATGTTCGTTTTGGTGATTTTGCACTTTTGAATTATTATCTCCAAAACTTATTCTTTTGATGCATTTGCTTCTTTTTGCGTCTGATTGTTACATTATTTTCTCGATTGTTCTGTTACCTGTGTTATATTTATCTTCCAGTTTATTCTTGCTTTATTACTGTGTTTTTTCTTTACAAGGTTTTTATTCAGTTTATTCTTTTTTATTGCTGTGTTTTTTCTTCTCGTGGTTTTTATGCAGTTTATTCTTTTTTATTCCTGTGTTTTTTCTTCTCATGGTTTTTATCCAGTTTATTCTTTTTTATTCCTGTGTTTTTTCTTCTCATGGTTTTTATACATTTTTTATTCCTGTGTTTTTTCTTCTCATGGTTTTTATGCAGTTTATTCTTTTTTATTCCTGTTTTTTTTTCTCATGGTTTTTATGCAGTTTAGTCTAGTTTTATTGCTGTGTTTTTTCTTCTCATGGTTTTTGATCAGTTTATTCTTGTTTCATTGCTGTGGTCTTTATCTATAGCTTTTAGTTTTACTTTACTTCCTCTCATCAATATGTGAATTATGTGTGTCCTTCGTATGCTTATTTCAAGATCTGGAACGCTTTTTATCTTTAAATTCCATCTTAAAATGTTGCATTTTCCTTCTTATCTTGAAACATTATACGACACATTTCATATATTCTCAAGGCTTAGTTTTCAACTCTTTGTTCATATTCGTCCTATTAAAATCTCTGGCTTTTTATGACAGTCTTTAAGGTATATCTGCAGCTTTAATTTCCGTAGAGGAAATGAGATACGAATGAAGTTAGTATTTTTGCTCTCTCTCGGGGAGGGCTTGGAGGAAGATTTTTGGGAGGTCGCTGTGGATCTTTTATTTGTCTATAAACGTTTTGTTATTACTGAGGAAAGGAGGTGCATCGGAATTCTGAAGCCATGTCCCCTGGGGTCGTGAAGTGTTGCTGGTTGGAGGAAGAGCTCAGGTCGGGGTAGGGGTGGGGGAGGCGGGGAGGAGGGGGGCGCCTGGTGGAATGGAAGGGGGATTGACTTGCACAAGCCTTTGTTGCCTTGTGGGCATTGGATAGCGATAGATTTTTTAAACGTTTATTTGGTGTTAATATCGGGAGAGGGAGAGGAGGTTGGAACAAAATAGACTAATAAAAGAAATGTTATTTACTGCCTTGTTCAATATTTTTCAATTCTAAATTGTTATTCCCTTTTCATTTCATTCAGGTAGCTCTTTCTGTACTGTTAAAGGGAGTGTATGGATGTTAACTTTTACATAACTGCCGACTTTTTTTCTTTGATTTATATTCTAAAATTGCGACGTTTCGAACACATGCGCAAGTTCAGGTTTCGTTAGAATTCAGTAGCTGATACATATTAAAGCAATGTGGAATTGAAGGTTTCAAACATGGAAACTATACATTTATTGATGTCGAAACATTTTCTTTCCAAAAAATATTCATTCATTTACATCGAGGTTTCTGCTTTTTTGAAGTCTGCATTCAGCAATCAAGCAAGCTCGACTTCGAAGTCATCTTTCCATAAACTACC
>NC_087210.1:25074640-25087140 GCF_015104395.2 Macrobrachium nipponense
TGATACTCATTTTCATGAAGGTGGCAGTTTAGACAACCGAGACAAGAATGAAGTTCTTGGATGGAAATATTCCACACAACTCACCTATTTGAAGTAACAAAACTGAAGGCTTACAGGTCTTATGTTTCCTAACTACGAATACTGCTTAACTGAGATTGATCTTGCACGCTCTCTTGCGTTTCCCAGATTTATGTTCCTCCATTATAGCACCGCAGACATTCGTTCTAATCAGCACTTTCGGATAATATACAGAACTTTTAAACCAACTGCCCATATTTTATCAGCTCTTTTAAGCGAACAGTGCTCTGCACATCGGCTAGTTGCTTCCATATACAGAAGTACTTTTTCTTGATACCAGCAGATGAAGGTGATAACAATCCAAGGACAAATCAACTTGACCGAACTCTTTACTACTTGATCTCGGCTCCATATTTGGTTGGCTCCACCTTCCAAAGGTACGAAATGGGATTGTTAGATACCTGCCATATATACATATATATATATATATATATATATATATATATATATATATATATATATATATATATATATATATATATATATATATATACACACACACACACACACACACACACATATATATATATATATATATATATATATATATATATATATATATATACATATATATATATATATATATATATATATATATATATATATATCATATATATATACATATACTATACATATACATATACTATACATATACGTATATAGAAAGAGTAAAACCAGTACTTGTACATAAAACATCCTTTACTATTTAGTTACGACTACCGGTTTCGGAGTAACTGTCTCCATCATCAGAGCTGACAACAGAAACACAGAGAGAACAGCTGAAAACTCACTAAATCACAAACGATCAGTAGAATACAGTAATGTTGCACAAAGGATATATATATATATACATATATATAATATATATATATATATATATATATATATATATATATATATATATATATATATATATATATATATATATATATATATATATATATATATATATATGTGTGTGTGTGTGTGTGTGTGTGTGTGTGTGTGTGCATAAGGTAATGTACAAGTATAATAAAAAATAAAAATAAAATTTAAACCAAGCAATATCAAAAGAAATATAAACCTACATCATGAAGGCATACAACACACACACACTAAAAATAAAAAACACAGCATCTCCGTGGACCTTTCGTTGTTGCTGAGGGAAGGGTTTCCTGTTTTTTTTTTTTTATTCTACTACGTTTTTCTATGCTAATGGGAGTTTTTCTGTTAAAAATAAGCTATTAAAACTTTAAAGGGAATTTTATCCCCAAGTTAATGTCAGGGTGGCATTCAAACATAAGTATACAATTGGTGGCTTGTTTAATCTCAAAGGCATCGTACACCCTGAACTTCTGTGTCTTTTAAAAACTCTAAGCCATGAAGGACGACTCAGTGGTCAACAGTCAACACCCTCTGTGCAGTGGTGTTATTAAACCAGGCAGCGGCCTAAATACGAATAGTAATGAAGTACTATCCATTAGAATTCATCTTGGATTTAAGTTAATCTCGTGGTACAGTGAAATGGATATTAAACAACATTTTTGGCTAAATATCTATCAATATAAAAATGTCACGTTGTGTATATATATATATATATATATATATATATATATATATATATATATATATATATATATATATATATATATATATATATATACTAATTATTAATTACACCATGACATTTTTATATTGACATATTTAGCCAAAAATATTGTTTAATGTCCATTTCACTATACCACGGGATTAATGAAATCCGAAATGAATTTTAATGGATAGTACTTCATTACTATTCGTATTTAGGCCGCTGCCTGGTTTGATAACAACACAGTACAGTGGCTGTTGACCACTGAGTCGTCTCTTCATGGCTTAGAGTTTTAAAAAGACACTACTTTGTTTCTCAGCCAAGGCGGCAGTCTGAATTCCACTTGTGACGAAGCTCTTGTCACTTAAAACACCCCAAGGCTGTAAGTTTTTTTTTTTTTTTTTTTTTTGAGGTATAGTCATTTGAATATGAAACACAATTTTTTCTTAAAAATATGTGAATTTGAATGTAACCTATTAATGTTGATGAAAATTAAAAGCTTTGTTTCATCGTGATAAACGCACATTACCTCACATTTCTGTATCAGCCGGACGCCCTTTACGTTACATTAATGTTTGAATTCAGGTAGTATCAGTGTCAGGAATCTCTTGTGAATTCTTATAAGGGACTTGGTATCTGAGCTTGTAGCCAAAAGCCAAGTGACTTTTTTTATGAATCTAAAGTTAGTAAGTATTTCATCTCATGCATACCTCTCTCTCTCTCTCTCTCTCTCTCTCTCTCTCTCTCTCTCTCTCTCTCTCTCTCTCTCTCTCTCTCTCTCTCTCTCTCACACTTCTTAGGTATATCTTAACCCTACGTTAGTTCCCGGGGTTGTTTTGTCGTCCTAATTTTCCTTAAGTGCTCATATTTCATAGTTGACAATTGACTTCCTTTTATCCTTCCAAGTACTCTCATGACTCATTGAAGGTGTATCATATGCAGTGTGCCACTTTGTGGGAATTTCCCACAAATCTGTGGAAGAAATGGTGTTTTGTGAAACCCTTTTGTGGGAGGACCATTTTTGCGTAAGTTTTGCCGGAATATTTCTTGTTTTGGGGAATTGTTTGTGGGAGAAATCTCAGTACAGTTAAATTATAAATATCACACTGTAAAACATGTATGCATGGAAACAAGGATTTATTGATATCTAATTTATTGGTTGACCAAATTATAAAAGTGTAATTAAAGATTGCCTCTATTTAACAGGCAGCTTAACCTGTAAACAGGACGTTGAAGGATGAGGCATAACCCATGTATCAATCGAAATGTCTTTAGACACTTATGCTATTGTGGCCTGTCTATTGTATGGGCATAGTGAGCGTCGTCATACAGCTAAACAACTCAGTCATGCATACAAAGATCCACCAAACACGCTATATCTATTGCTTGTCTTTAAACACTCAGGAAGGCTGTTAGAATTGAATGAGTTATTTTAGGGACAGATTATGGATGTCACTAAACTTCCTGAGGATCTTGTTGATATGTATCGAAATTTAATGCCGGCAGTTGTGGAGCCTGTATATTCATCCAAGTGAATCCAGGTAAAAATGTCACCGGAAAAAAGTCAAAGAAAAAACGTCACAGAAAAAAAAAACAGGAAAAAAGTCACCATAACCTTTCGTAGATAGTGATTCCAAGGGTTTTAACCTTTTATGTACACTATCAACATTTGTGGCGTGTTTAGTACAATCCCGTTGGGTTTTTTTTAAAGCTGGTATGTATCTATCTTTGTGGCGTGTAAATATAAACTAAAGGCTGTAAATATCTTAAAGATAATGACCCCCAAGAAATATTGCGGATTCTTTCCGTGACTTTATTACCGGCCACCATAAACTAATCTGACTTTTTTCCTCAGCCAAAATTGACTTTTTTACCTGTGACTATTGTTGACCATTATCCAAGTGCCGTAAGGAAATATCCACAAATTTGTGTTTCAAAGTTACCTTCTGCCACTTAATTTCATCAATTTTGGTTATTAGTTTTATTGTTATTCTGCAGAGTGCTCTTTTAATAATAATGAAATTTCCTATGTCAAAGAGATATGCAAGGATTTGATGCAAGACCTTTCAAAACAAGTATTGCTTAGGTTGCCTGGCAATGTTGAGACACTTTTGTTGCTCAAGAAATGACATCGAGCATTTGCCACATCACAAGTGAAAGATAATTTTGTGTCAGTCGTAAGCAAATACCGGAATACATTTGCAGACATGGATAGTTTGGAGAATGAATGGAATGTAATTAATTTAGATCACTGGATTACATTGCAGAGATGAGGAGGATTCAGAAGATGTTGGATGAAATAGAAGTGAGTAGCTCAGAAGGCGAAGTGTGGGAGGGGATGTTCCTGCCTCCAACAGCGAAAGTGAAGAAGATAACCTACAAAAGGATGTAAATATTCATGACTCTGATGCTTATAAATCAGATCTAGATGACCTACCATACCAGCCCCAAAAGAAAAACCCAAAAATTGATGGATGGAAGGGTAAAGATAGACAACATGGTAGAAGAAGAATGTTCCTAAATTGCTAGGTCGTACCCACTCTAGCAAATAGCAGTGTTATTAAATTTACAACAGGACTAAAAGGACCAGCTCTGAATGACAATTCTCCTTCAGACTTTTGAGGATCCTTCATCACGCCAGAAATAATTGGTTTATTAGTAGAGCATACTAAATCGATGATTGCTATGTAGAAAGGGAAGTGTGCTCAGCCCTACAGAACAAAAGACATCGATGTTTTTTTTTAAATGAAGGCGTGATTGGCCTGCTTATGTTAGCTGGTACATACCATGCTGCACCTTACTGATATTTGGAAAGCAGATGGTACTGGTATGGGGGTGTTCACTCCGACTGTCACTGAATAGCTTTCGTTTTCTGTTATGTGGTCTACGGTTTGACAACAAAGCAACGCGTGAGGAAAGCAAGAAGGTGGGTAACCTCCTCCCAGTTTGGCAAATATTTGAGATGTTTGTAGAAGACTGCAAAAAAGAATTACACCCCATCACATTTTGTAACTATAGATGAAAGTCTTGTAGCCTTTAGGGGTCATTGTCCCTTTAGGGCTGGCAATATTTCCCTAGTAAACCAGCTAAATATGGCATCAAAATTCATGCACTGTGATGCAGACCTTTCTATGAATATAACATGGAGATATATGGCGGAACACAGGGCCATACAGGGCTGGCAAGTAGTACAATTCATCACAGGCCGTGGTCACAAGACCTATTTCTGTCATGTCTGGGTCTGCTAGAAACATAACATTTGACAATTGGTGTACTAGCTATCCACTAGTGAAATCACTACTTCATGTCCATACATTGACTGCTGTGGGGGACCCTCAGAAAGAACGAGAGGGAGATACCCTCTGAATTCTTGGTGACAAAGAATAGACCTCCTGTGGACAGCATGTTTGGAGTTGGAGACAACCTCACATTAGTCTTATACATACCAGAGAGTAACAGCAAAAAGAAAAATGTGGTGCTCGATAGCAGCATGCACCACGATGACAAGATAGACCAAGGTGCTGGTGATGAAAAGAAGCCTAAAATCATCACGTTCTATAATTCAACCAAAGAAGGAGTAGATATGGTCGATATGATGATGAATAAATATAGCTTTTCCAGAAACAGCCGGCGTTGGCCTCTAACTATTCTTTGATATCCTGAACATGACCTTTGTAAATTCTTTTGTCCTGTATGCTCACAACCCACAGAATAAACTCAAGCGCTTTAAGATGCTATAAGAGGACAATCTAAAGAGGAAACTCTAGGACAGGGGTTCCCAGATTAGGGGTTGGGACCCCAAGGGGGTCGTAATGCTCATTATTTGGGGTCATAAATAGGCCATGGGGTAGGTGGGGTCACTGAGGTACCGCCAGGGAATGGTTGTCACCCATAAATTGTCAATAATACTGTAAAATATGAAGTATTACAGTATTATCCCCATTTTGTACTAATTGCCAAATCTGAAAATTTTATGTATTTATTATGACCAAAATTCTCAGTAATGCTGTAAATGTGTAAATGAACATAACTACTTGGAATTATAATTTTTAATATATACAATATAATATTATATATAATATTATAATTAATATTTTATTATTTATTAATATATATATTATATATATTGAATATTATTTTTTGAATATTATTTATACATATTTATATATATTTATATATATAGATTATGATATATATATATATATATATATATATATATATATATATATATATATTTATTATATTTTATTTATTTATTTATATTTATTTATTTATTTATATTTATATTTATATATATATATAGTTATATTTTATATATATATATTTATATATATATATATATATATATATATATATATATATATATATCTATATATATAGTATATATATATTACTCTGACTTGGGGTCGCATTGAGCAGTTGAAAGTGCTGAATAGGGTCGTGCTAAGAATAGCCTGGGATCCCCTGGTTTAGAACATCCACCTGCCGAAAGGTCTCAGAACCGGTATTGCAAGACTGTTAGTTCCACTTTGGCCGAGTGCATTTCGCGGTCGGCTACCAATCTGGTGGTCCGAAGTTCGATTCTCTGCTCGGCAAACACGGAACCAGAGAAATTTATTTCTGGTGATAGAAATTCATTTCTTGATACAATGTGGTTTGGATCCCACAATAAGCAGTAGGTCCCGTTGCTAGGTAACCAATTGGTTCCTAGTCACGTAAAAATATCTAATCCTTATGGCCAGCCCTAGAAGAGCTGTTAATCAGCTCAGTAGTTTGGTAAAACTAAGATATACTTAACTTTCCGCGAAGCTGCAGGTGCAACAACCTTAACGAGCTCTCAGTCGTTATAATGTCAGGCAAAGAGATGTGTATTTTGTAACAGGTCAAAGGATCGAGAGGTTAATTAAAATAGCATGCAGCACTGGCGGGAAACATGTGTGCAGGAATCACAGCAAGATATCTGTGAGTTGCATAGATAGCGAGAATGCAGCAATAAGTGGTGAATCAGAGTGAATGTAATGTAATGAGCTCACATTGATTTTTTTTGCCATTTCAATTCATGGAAAATTTTTCTTTTTTTAATTTTTAAAAAGAAGTCATGTTTATGTTTTATTATTATTACTTTTTTTTGGCGTTTCAATTCATGAAAAAATTTTGTGTTCACCTTTGATAAATAAATAATGTTTATGTTTATGTAACAAATTCATAATAAGTTTCCTTTCAAAGAATGATTATGTCTATAGTTCAAGTTTTGATTTGATGCATTTTGTGACGGGGATTAAGTAATGTTATTTTTTGAATATTAATAATCACCATGTATCACACAAAAGTGTGTATCCAGTGAGTATTCCCAAAATAAATGTGATGTGAACTTTTTTTTTTTTTTTTTTTTTTTTTGGTAAATTTTCTTTAGTTTTTATAGTTTGTTTTATTTTATTATATTGTATTAATATTAACCAGCCACAAGCGATTCAAACTGTTCAACATGGATGGTAGATATATCCTGAACCAGCACTATGACCATATTATATATAATAGTAACACTATAAACATTTTGGGGGGGGATGTGTAAATGCCCCAGGGGACTAACCATGTATGGACGCCCCGAGGGACTAACGCAGGGTTAAGAAGGTAGACTTTAGGAATTTGTAATTATAAGTCTAATAAGATTTCATTACCGCACTTTTTGAGGAGAAATATGAAGAATGGGGAATAAAGAAATTTTCGTAAAATCTTCGTAACTTTGATCTTCACTTCTGTACAATTAGAAACTTCCAGAAAAGACAAAAGTACTGGGAACTTTTCCGAAGTTCTTTTCTTAATTATAATAAATATAAATTCGTATTGATTACACCGTTACGCGATCAACTCTGAAATTTGGTAATTATCATTATTATTGATATTAAAATTTATATCGCAATGATTTATTTTAGCCACTACACTTATTAAAATCGAGCAACACTATGATGAAGTTTTTTCTTCATATAGGAAGGGAGTTGTGTAAGACACTACACTGTTGAAAGCTTCCCTGAGGTATTCTTTCTCCCTTGTCTCTTAATCGTGCCCCGACCTTTGTGGTTGTTTTCTGAAGGAGGGAGAAGACGCGTTCTTCAACAATCCTCATGTGGAAATTCAGAAATTCAGACAAAGGACGCCTAGAGGGTAGCTAATGGCTACCAGTCTTTCTAAATGTACATGTTCCTTTATGAGTGAAAATAGGCCTTTATTGCACAGATTTCTAAAGGTGCCAAAGGGCGTGTTCTGCATTGTCCAGGTATGGGATGTATGGGTCCATATATAATTCAGCGTCGTTGTCTTGATGGTACTAAAATTATCGACAAGGACATTCGAAAATAGATTTGGTAAAAGAATACTTCTGGGTCTGGTGGTCATTTCCAAAGGATGTTTTTAAAAGCAAACATTCTTACCCTTATTCTCTATGACACCAGATAGTCACCAGTTTCCGCTCTATGCCAGAAGCTTTGTAAAAGGTATTTTTGACCAAGAGATATTTTTCGAAGTCAAGTGAACTTTACAATATACCATTATACTTTTCTTTCTGCTATGTTTCTAGAATCATTTAGATAGTTACAGTTGGAGTGGATTGTTATTTTCCCAAAATGTTTCTGGCCTTGAATTTTTAAATGATTTGAGATTAGGGCCCTGTGGGGAGGAAGATGAACTTTACCAAATATTTCGTATAACGACGTACTTTTAAAGGTCCCGGTAAGTTTTAAGGTCAAAGTAGAATCTTTTAGCATTTTATTTTCTCTGACTCTGATGCAACACTACAGGGATCTGCCTTGTGGCAGGTTATCATTGTCGGAAAACTCTTTTTAACTTGATTTGTTTGTAAAGGTCAAAGGTCAGTTTTAGCTTTATATTTCTATAGTTTTGATGAAATTTTATAAGTTTCGGTGATTTTGAAACTCTATTAATAGGTGATATGACTGTCGACGATTTTCCCCAATATTTTTCCTACTTGAACTTATTTATCAAGGTTATATTGAATGAAAACCGAACATTTTATTTTTCTGTATTTAAGCGAAATTTTGTTGACAGGTACTTTTAGCATAAGGATTATCCCCCCGTGTTCTACTCGTCTATTTTCCAGGTTTCTGGTCAATTAAAAAGTAGTGTTTTGTTCTCCTTGGGTTTTGATGATGCTCCATTGGTGGATACTTTGACTGCTATTGATGACTTTCTCTCAATATATTTTTGTTTTACGTTGGCTTGTTTTTAAGATGCATGACATTTCCAATAGCCTGAAGTTTATTATGATTCATTACATCTCTTAACTTATGATTGGCCTTTAACAGCTCTGTGGTATTCAGCCTTTGTCAGTACAGTTATTATCAGAGGGTGAACGACACGTTTTAAAGCCTAGCTTATTTACACTGCTCGGATTTGCAGAACATCCCTTGCTTTGTAACATAACGAAAATTATAATAATCCCGCAGTGATCTTTTATTACCTCATTATTTCAACATACGTTAAATTTTTTCCGCCAATGAGTCAGTTTCATTATGTATTGTCTTTTTCGAATGGAATGACTTTGCAGAGCACATTCGGTTAAGTTTTTCCATCATCATTATTATTATCATCGTCACATTTCCATCAGCTCTTGGTGGTAATCATAGAGCGTCAATTCCTGGAGTGGCGATCTCCCTGCCGAGCGTGTCACCTCGGCTGGCCATATTGAAAGGTCTCGGTCCAGCTCATAGTACTATACTTTATTGCTATTATTATTTCTGTTTTTTTTTTTAACAGTTATTATTATTACTGATTATTATTACTTTACCTAGAGAAAATTTACCTTACTAAAACAGTTTGGCCTAAGCACTCCAACGATTATGGTCATGGCCTAAGGATCTATCTTGGATCTAAGCAATGTCTAGCATAGGTGGTTTCTGTAAATTACAGAACTTTCTGTGTATACAGTCATTAAATCCTAACTAAACAGTAATGTACAGTCACGGAACACCAACACTCTCTATTCACTTACATTCACTAAACGCTCACATCATACTCACTAAACACACACACTTACTATACACTCGCTCACTAAAGACTCACACTTACTATAAACTCACCTTCAATGACACTCAACACTCACTATACACTAAACGCTCACTAAACACTCACAAAACACTAAATACTCGCTTAACCCCAAACCCTTAGTAAACATTCATTAAACACTAAACTAATCCTAAACATTCATAAACACTAAACATTCACTAAGCACTCACTGTATACTAAACATTCACTAAATACTCATTATACACTAAATGCTCTCTAAACATACACAAAGCACTTACTATACATAAAACACTCACTATACACGAAACGCTCACTAAACTGTAAACACCCATTAAACACCCACAAAACACTAACACACTAAACATTCAGTAAACACTAATATTCACAAGGCATTCACTAAACACTCACTAAACATTATTAACTGAATACTTACTAAACATCCTCTAAACGCTAGCATTCACTTAATGCTACATACACACTAAACACTAGCACACTAAACACTAAACACTCTCTAAATGTTCAATAAACCTTAAACACTCGCTAGACATTCACTGAAATCTTACACACTAAACATTCACTGAATGATTGCACTAAACACTCGTTAAACCGTCACGAAATACTAAACACTAACTAGAACCTGACACACTAAACATTCACTGAATAGTTGCACACTAAACATTCACTAACATTCACAAAACAGTCACTGAATACTTACACAATAAACATTCACTAACATTCACAAAACATGTACTAAATCGTAAAGCCTGACTAAACATTCACTGAATACTTACACAATAAACGTTCACTAACATTCACAAAACATTCACTATACCCTAAACACATACTCATAAACATTTATTAAACACTTAATAAACCATAAACATTCGCTAACACTTACTGATTAAACATTAGCGATAAAAAATCATAGTTGCAATTAGCCCCGCTTCAGTTTGCTGGTTACCAGACCTTTAAAGATGGCCTTATTGCTTTGCAGCGCCGCCCTGGTGGAAGACCATCGAACTATGTAATACTGGTATAGAGATTTTGTCCTGATACCACTTAAGGTATATACCCTCTATGGTGGTAACTGATGATTAATACCCCCATTATCTCCTGTTTATTTACACCTAATTATTATGAAAGACTTGTTGTAAACATCAAGATTTCAAAATTGAATACCTTGAGGCATCTCCAAAATGAGGTATGATGTATTATGTATAAATTCCGATTTTCTTGATTACTAATGAATGATAAAACCGGGTGCATCGCTGCTATTGTCTTTGCATGATTTATTGCACCACGCTGAATTAACATAGTGTCGAGAATTAATCTGAAATGGTTTTTAAAACAATAACAAAATTGAAATAAGGGAAACGCGTCTACGAGAATCATAATTAAGTTTCCCCCAGGGATGTCGATGAAATGCCAATTATCATAAGATATTTTAAAGTTACGCACTTTTTCATTGACCCTAGTGTTTCAATGGTTTCCTTGTTTTTATTGGAATTTACGGAAATTTTGTCGCAGGCCCATCATTCCACAACAAAACCCAAATGTTTATTATGACTTTGTTTCAAAGGTCCTGGAACTGAACAGTAATTTATATCTTTCCTCTGAAAGACTGCCCAAGTATAAAGAAAAAACGCGAGACGAAATACATAGTATTATTTTCTTGTAATTTAGACGTCTGTAATGCTGCCATGAACTCTTAAGTGATTGCATATTGATTTCAGGCTTTTCAAACTGTGGAAGATACTTTCATTGTTTTGTAAAAGGGCACCTTTCTAAATACAGAGAGCAGTGATTAGTGATAAATTTTAAACCGCACAACGATTGACGAAGAGAAAAGTTAGGCAATCGTTTGGTATTTAGGAAAATGCCAGCAATGATGTGATTCTTAGGAATCGGGCTGATTACGTACGAAGTTTGGGATAAGTTCTGGTGCCGTTGGACTTTTCTTTTGAAGAATTATGTTTGCTGAATTCTTGGAATTGCACACCAAAGTTATCCATCTTTCCTGTAGTTGGGTAGTGCCCTCAGTGCACATCATGTGGTGCACTGTAGGCATTGCTTAAGGTTCTTTGCAGCGTGCCTTCGTCCCCTAGTTGCAACCCCTTTCGTTCCTTTCATATTCTCTTTCTTCCATCTTCTTTCCGCCCTCTCCTAACAATTGATTCATGGTGCAACTGCTTTGAGGTTTTCCTCCTGTTACACCTTTCAAACCTGTTTCAGCGTTGAATGACTGCAGAGGTCCCAGTGTATGGTCTCTGGCCTAAATTCTGTATTCAGTCCAATTAATTTTCATCAGTTATCCAATTTCGGGAGAAGCACATCTGTTGATCTTCATTAGAAAATACTTGACTGACAAGCATTTGGCGACGCACAGTGAACAATTTTTAGTGACGCTAAGGAATATGTATGAGCAGGTATGTATGGATGGAGTCGGACACCTCGTGACTGGAAAAACGTCTCGATTTCAAATGACAGTTTATTAAATTATTGATTGTCTTCACATACCTTGCTGCAACTATCAAGACTGAAGTAGCATCTGACATTTAACAACTAGCAAAGATTTCTTCATAGATGAAATATAAAGATTTGGAGAAGTTTTCGAGGTAAAAGTTACTCTCTCTCCGTTTCATTAAACAGTTTGAGTCCAGTGGAGCAGGTAAATTTGATGGGAATCAGTATAAAGTTTATTTCTGTCAATTCTTGCTTGTTTTTTTTTCCATCTGCTTTATATCACGATATCATGAAACAATGGTGAAAGTTATTGCAACTCGATGTAACTTTATTTTCCATCATTAACTAAGCA
>NC_087210.1:25089640-25092140 GCF_015104395.2 Macrobrachium nipponense
TGGTTATGCTGAAAACGAGATACCTTTTCCCTTTCTCGGGTCATCAGGGTCATGATGAATTCCTCAGGAAGTGTGCCCAAAGGCCTTACCCACAGCCCCTTGACGGAATCGAACTATGGGCGGTGGCTGGCAACGAAAACACAATTGATTGGAAGATCTCGTACAGATTTCTCATCCCATCCTCCCCTTCAGGTAAATGGAACGTTGCTAAACGAGTCTGAAGCTTTTAACTATTCTTGGTGCAACCTTTGATTCACATCTAACTTCTGAGAAACGTCTAATGAAAGTTTCAGCAAATACTGCACGAAAGTTAGGGATCATTCGTAAGGCCTCTTATATTGATAACTGATAAAATCAATGCAAACTGTTCTAGGTCATTTGTACTCCCCTTACTAGAATACTGTTCTCCGTGCGGATGTCTGTTTCTGCCAAAAGATTTATCTCTTGGAGAGAATGGTTCGTGGTAGTAGGTTTCTGTTTCGTAATAGTGGTAGTTATGACTTGGACCATCGACGGATTGTCTCTTGTTTGTCACTTTTCATAAGTTGTATACAGTAAATAGGCTTCGTTGACGAACTTCTCCGTTCCAGAGGCCTTTTATTCCTGACACCGCTGGACTGTGGAACAACCTCCCAGTCTTACAAATGGTTCTTCAGAAGATCAAGCGAAGGTGCAATACATAACTCACCTAATACTATTCTCCTTGCATTTTAATTCGTTTTTATATATATTGGTCGTTTATTAATTATTTTTCCCCCCTTTTTTAGTAAGTAGGGTCTCTTCTCTCTGTATTTCCCTTTACCTCGTCCTACTTCCTCCTATTGAACACCATATTCTTTAGAAGCTTGAATTTCAAGTCAGTGGCCCCTGTTGGTTTGCTCCATAATAATAATATATAAATGGTATTAATTTACATTTTAAGTCATGCATTTAGTCACAAAAGTCAATGCCTCTTCTCATCTTTATGGAATCATCTTAGCTATATTGCATGAGATTGAAAATTTCCCTTGTCATTTATTAAGTAAATTATTGCTTGAAATGACGATTCTTGGCTTGAAGTGTGAATTCCAATTGAGGCTTTCTTGCTCACTTTCAGGGATTTGTTGTTCTCTGACTTGCAACTCCATTAGCTCACCCTTCTGCCGCCGAGGTCAGAATCGATTTAATATCCGTGAATCGTCGCAATGACTCAGATTGTGTGTAACCTTTGATGGATTTACTCCTGTTACAGCAATGATACAGCAATGATTCCTGTTGGCACATATCATTGTGTAGAAAAATAGGGAAGGAAACTTTGGTCTTCTCGCCCACAGTACGATGACCTTGATAGTGCATTTATGTCATCCAGAATCGCCGTCATTTGAATAGAAATCCCGGTGTGTTGTCGTTGTGTAACTTAGTAGAATACAAAGCGTTTTCCTCTTTAAAACCAATGTGTGGCTAAGGAAACGAGGGCGACTTTTCTCTGTCCCGCCCATTAAAATTGTGCACTTAATGACTGCACCTCCGAGCTATTCTTGTTAGGAACTAAACGCACTTCCTCTGATGTGTACGAAATGAACGCACCTCACCTTCATTTGTAATTCACCTGTGCAAGCCCCTTAACTCATTATGCGTTCACCGGATAAACGCACCTTAACTTAAGGCCTGGTCCCACTGGCGTTTAGTATGAATTGCTTGCGCACAAAATTGGTTGGTATTTGCTAAACATTCGCAATATTCGTGATACGTGCTTCTATCAGTCGGTCAACATCCGCACACGTCCGCAGTTATCTGCAGAGGCACTATTTTCCGTTCCCGAGATTTTTAAGCGGCACAAAATTTTGGTTGCGGAGGACATCCGCAATACATGCTCTGTTATCCGCTCTTATCCGCAACTCACGGGTAATTACGGCTTGGTAGCAGACTGGGAGAGTATGTATTGAGTAAGAAAACCGTATGTAGAGCGTCCCAATCACGTCCACATCACCAAATAAAATACTATATTGCGAATATTAGGATTTGTCACGAATTAAGCGTTTGTGTTGCGTCTGATTTGCGAACAATTATAGCAATGCTTTCAGTCCGCTTCCGCAACACATCCGTTATTCATCCGTGGTGGTTCTTTATACATCAGCAATATTCGCAATACATTCGGCAAGATTTACCAGTTTGACCCTCCTGAGAGGGCATCCGCAATGACATCCGCTTTTATTCGTGATACATCCGCAATACTTTATTAATATATCCGTAATTCATACTGTTCTTATACGCACACTATTAAGTAAAATTTGTCATTTTTGGTCAATTTTGTTGCGGATAACAACGAACGCCCGAATCCCAAGAAAATTTGCATCCTCAATAATAATTATTCATCCTCAATTCATCCTCTCGTCAGTGGGACCGGGTCTTCACATTTGTGAGTGAAATGAACGCGCATACGAGTATGCATGTGAAGTGCGCATACATTTTTCTAAATGTTTGAGATGGGAAGTAGCCAGTCTGTCTGAGTTCATGTTAA
>NC_087210.1:25097140-25107140 GCF_015104395.2 Macrobrachium nipponense
GTGTAAAAATTCTTTTAACCATCTTCCTACTTTATCTACGATATTGTGTTTTCTAATTTTCTTTGCTAATATATTATGGTCTACTTTGTCAAAAGCTTTTGCAAAGTCTAGATAAACCACATCTGTTTCATTTCCGCTTTTCATATTTTTGAATATGTTCTCAGACATGGTGGACTAACAGTTTGGGTTTGTGTTACTTTGTTTTCCCGGGTATCGAAATCCGTGTTTGTTCCTTATATTAAACTAAATTATTTTTTATTACAAATGTTTCATAATATTTTTCTTCATTACCCTTTCATACACTTCATAATATGTGATGTTAGACTCATCAGGCGGCCTATAATTACTTGCCTCTAGTCTTGATCCACTTTTGAAAGTAGGGGTGATATATGCTATTTGTGCTCATCATAAATCTTGCCTGTATCTACACTTTGTCTAAACTAATATTGCAAAGTGCTTTGCGATAGAATGAACTACTTTCTTTAACAAGATAGCAGGGACTCCATCCGGCCCTGCAGCAGCTCCATTTTTTAAATTTCATTAATTGCCTGCACAATATCAGCTTCATTAATTTCTTGTCAGCTAAATATTCACTATTTTCGTCCCTTACTTCTATATCATTATCTTCATTATCTATTCTAGGGGTGAATTCTCTCTTATATCGTTCTGCCAGTATGTTGCAAATTTCCTTTTTTTCATTCGTTAATCTCCCTTCAATTCTCAGAGGGCTATTTCTATTCTTCCTTTATTCATCTTCTTCGCATATGAGTATAATAGTTTGGGGTTTTGCTTGATATTTAATAGGGTTCTTTTTTCTTCCAAGTCCCGTTTTTCATTTTTTTTCTTTGATTGTATAATCTTTTGTTCTGCATTTTCTATCTTACTTTTTAGTTCTATAACTTTCCCATGCATTTTTGTTTTTTTCTTTTGCAAGACCTTTTTTCCACTTTCTGATTTTCTTGAACACGATCCTTCTGTCTCTTGGTATGCATGAATGATGTTTTACTTTTCTTCTTCGGTTTTCTCCAATATTTTATATAATATCTCCGTATTTACCCTTATGTCATCACTTACGAAAATGTTATCCCAATCTTTGTTTAATTCTTCATTAATTTCTGACCATTTTATATTTTTTACTGTAGAAGTTGTATTTTCCATATCCTTCCCACTTTTTCATTTCTTGCTTATTCTCTATTTTCACTTGCATTGGGAATGAACTGTTAATTCTATGACATTATGATCTGAAATACTCGCATTATAAAACTATTATTTCTTTAACATAATTCATCTCGTTCACAAATACTAGGTCTAAAGTATTTTCCTTTTCTTGTTTGGCAGGTGATTTATTTGTTGAATGTTGTATTCTAGTAGCATATCTAATAGCTTTTCAAATTGCCTCTTATCTTCTGCACTACTATTACTCTCTTTTTTTATATGTATAAAGTGACAACCACAGTCTCCTATTCGTTCTTTCCATTCTACGAAGAAAGGAAAGTTGAAGTCACCAGATAGGAGAATAGTCCAGTCCTTGTGATTTTCTACATAATATCATCCAATTTTTCAATTATTAAGTCAAACTCTTTAGTATTAGGATGTCTATATATTACTATGTTCATCAATTTTTCAGATTCAAATTCTACCCTACCGCTATTAGTTCACATTCTGAGTTACTATATTTCTCAGATATTTTTTCCTTGTTTTTTGTCTTTCCCATATATTGCGGTTTCCCCCTTCGATTCCTATTTTTTCTATCTGATCTATAAGTTTGGAACCCTTTTATTGATCATCATTCCCAGTCTCCTTGGGAATACCAGGTTTCACTTATATTCACCATATCTATTTCTTTTTCATTTTGGGTTTAGTTCTCAAGCACTCATATTTTTCTTTTTGAGTTACTCGTAACTAAACCCTGCGCATTCATCACTATGATGGTTTGCGTGTTGTCTCCTTCATTTAATATTGGTAGTAATAAGGATTTTCCCATGTCTCTTTCCTGTTCTGGTATGTTGTTCTTTTTTCATTTCCAGAAATTCTGACATTAAAAAATCCAACTTTTCCATTATATTTGATCTTCCTTCATATAATTATTCATTTTGTGTCTGAATCGCAATTTTAATCCGTTTCTGCAATATCCTCTTTGCTAATAAAAATACAGTTATTATCTCTTGAGTAGAATTTCGGAGCTGATGCTTTGAAATTTTTTGCTGACACCTCTGCATATCTCATTGGTGGTTTGCTTTTCTCTTTTACCTGATATTCTTGATTTCTCTCTTTATTTGTTTCTTTCTTATTTTGGATTTTTATTACTTGGTTGGTTATTTATTTGATTATGATTCATGGCTACCAGGGTGCATATATTTGCATTTTTTGTCGAACTTACATCCTTTTCCTTCTTTTAGGTTTTTACATAGTTTTTGGATGCAGATCTCTGCAATCAATCCCCATAGCCATCTAAGTATGCACATTTACCATATATTTCATAGTTTTGACATACCTTAGGATGTTTGTAGTAACATCTTTCTCCAAATCTGCAATTCCCTGTTTTCAAAAGGTTGCAGATTTTGTCTTTCTTGTCTATTTTTTCCTCTTTCCCGTCATTGTGTAGATCTGGGTAGAGCCTCTTCGGGATTTGCTTTTCTGTTGTCATATCGTAATTTATTTCTTCGTAGGTATGCTGTTTTATTGCCTCATATGTAGTATCAATGAGTATCTCTGCATCCATACTTTTATCTGTTCTTTGTTTTCCTTATTTTTTTCTGTCATTTCATTTTTGTTGTTTACTTCTCTTCGTTTTCCTCTTCTTCTTTTTTCTTCTTCTTCTTCCTCTTCCTCTTCTTCTTCATCCTCAACTATTTGTACATTCAATCTTGATTTAATAACATTGTCTATCCATGATAGACATGTTTGAACAAAAAATTCTTGTATCTTTTTCTCAAATCTCTTGCATTACCTCAGCACACGTGGATGGGTCGGAATGTTGCATGCAGCACATTTTCTGATTAGGTTTTGTGGATTGACTATGCTATACCAAACCTTACACAGTTTGCATGCTTTTTGGCATTCTTTTTCCTAATGCATCATTAGGATAGCACAAGATTCACCTTATTCATTTTCTTTGTCGGAATATGTTGTTTATGTATATTTTCTTATGAGTCTCTTGACCACTTGGATTTTATTTGGAACTTCTTCAATTATTTTCAAGATGTTTTCATTAGATTTGTTCCAGTTTGAAGGATTATAATCCTTCTATTATCTATGAATGCTTTTGTATCTTTTTGGTTAGGACTGTTGCTGATTTCATAGATGAGAAATGCCAGTTCCCTTCCTCCGCTACCTCATCGTATTGCGAATCTGCCAAGCAAGCTAAATTACGCCACCTTTTTCCCGCAGTTGGAACTTACTGCCATCTTGTTCTGATTTCAGTATTACACTTGTTAAACTAACTTAGAAGACGCTTTCATCCTACTATTTTTCACACTAATCTTATCACCGATAGTTCCAGAAGCACTTCTAGATATTTCTCAAATTCTAGTCGTATGTTAAACTTGTGATATCTGTGATTAATCTGACTTCACGCGGGTTACGTCTCACCAAGCAAGATGGCTACTACAGAGAGAGAGAGAGAGAGAGAGAGAGAGAGAGAGAGAGAGAGAAGTAACGTCGGCACTTTTCTATCCAACTCTTTTCTCTAATCCATTACCAACATCACTCAATCAGGTCACGGAAGAGAGAGAGAGAGAGAGAGAGAGAGAGAGAGAGAGAACAGTGGCTGTCTTACTTTACATCTTGGACCCATTACCATGTAAACACGCGCACGAATTGCCTGCAACTTGATGCGAATACACAACTTATGAAAAGTTTCCCAGATTGAGATCCGATCCGCCTGTAAACCATTCTTATAAAAGAAGAGAAAAAAATCACAAAGTTTTCGAGCTATCACATTGCAGTTTTCCTACCAACAGATTATCCTTGATAAAAACGAGAAAAAAATGTCGCAGGGTTTCGAGGCACCTAACTTTTTTTTTTTTTTCTAATTTACATCTGAAGTTTCCATGATATGCATATTTCTGGCGATAGCTTTGGGGGACGGGTGGGGTGGGGGGGGTGGGGGGGAGAAGGGTAGAGACAGCCTTGCCTAGTAAGCAAAAGAATATCATTATGATAATTTTCTCGAGTTTTGCCGTTATTGTCATAACATAATTCTTTTCGTTATACCGTGATGTTTTACTTTTCGGGGGCATTTCGTAAACAGAGAAGGTATTATGCATACAAGAGAATGTTTTATAGTGGATATTTTTCTGGGTGAAAGTATCTGCTGGTAGACCGATGGTAGAGAAAGCAAACAAAGGCTAAAAAACACAACGTTTGACGCGTCTATCGTCCAGGAAAGAAACTTAGTGCCGCAGATCTAAAGCATCTATAGACATTCCCGATTTTGGTCCAGCCAATCGCAGAAATGTGACTACTGCAAAGAAAGTGTACAAAATAGCTTTCTTAGGCCATCTAGTGGTCCCCTGAGAGAAACGGTGACATCCCTACGACTCACTGAAACAATGGCAACTTGCTGGTTCTGAACTAGGGAAAAACTAGGGCGCTTCCCCTGAGAAAGAAGTTCTGTAGTCTTAAGTTAAAGCAGTTTTCTTATTGTCCATGTCCGCGCCTTAGTCTTCACAGCAAAGCTGTATGTAGTCACATCAGCAGCTCAAGAAGCAGTCCACATAATATGAACAAATGAATAACATTTCTATTAGTGACGATATAGCATATATTAAAACTAGTATTAAAAATAAATGGCTGAGTTTTTGGAATGAAGACTGAAAATAACATTAAACATGATAAAATCTAGAGTTGGAAAATGGAACCCATCATACAAAGAGAGAGACATCAGCCAAGTAATTCTGACACATGAACACTAATGAGTAATCCGCATGGCCCTTTTCCTGAATGCTCTGAGTGTAAAATAATGATAACAATTAAACATTTCTTTTGCGATTGTCTGAGGTAGAGTTAAAAACGGCTATCAAGTTTTGGAAATAACCTTTTCATTTAGAACAATTTTAATACTTTGAAGAATTGTACTTCAATCGACCAAATCTAAAATTTAAAATTAGAAAATGAAAATATACAAATCTTATGGATTCTTATGAATTTTCTAAGTACAAAAATTTTAAATGTTAGGTGATTTTCAAGACTGAAAATGTGAAACAATCTATCATTGTCATGGAATGTTACATCAAGAAAATTCATATTATAATTTCTTTCTTGCTTTACAATGAATTTTATGGAAGGAACTAAATTATTAAGCTTAATCAGAAATTCCCTGAGATTTTTAGTGAACTGGCCAAGTTTAGAAATTAAAAATCTTCTACAAATACGCCTAAACCCTAGAATTTGGGGAAAAATTCTTAGTTATGAGTTTTGTTTTAAAACCAAAAAAATTCCACTGTAAAGATTGCTAAGGTCAGGGATAACGGATTACCCATAGCTATGCCAAACATCTGTACAAAACATTCACCATTAAAACAAAATTTACTATCTTTGATACATAACCATATAAGAGTAATGAGGTTTGCTACACTTACAGGCATATAATAACTTTTTAATTTTTCTCCAAAAATTCAAGTAGTTCATCTAAGGCACTTTTGTAAATAAAGAGACAACATCAGAACTAACCATATTAAAATCAAATTTCAAATTCAAATTTGAATTATTAAATTTGTTTATAAAGTCAACGTTGTTTTTTTACATTCGTGTTAGAAATGTTTCTTACCTAAGGTGTAAGAATTTTTCAAAACCGTTTAGATAAATTATACGTAACTGAGCCTACTGAACTAATGATTGGTCTAATAGGGTTATTGATTTGTCTTGACTAAACCATATAAGTAAAGTAGGGAGGATCATTGAGGTGTAAATTGTTTAATTAAATAGTCTCAGCCCTTTAGAATGGATTTGTCTTTGGACTAAAGATTACTTAAAGTACAAGATCAACAGACAGAGTGCAAAATATCATCTTAAATTGTAGCACAACATTTTCAATTTGCAATTATTGAGTCAAACGAAGTTTTTTTTCCTTGTATAATAGAAAGGTCATACAAAAACACAAACTCTCACATATTCCTGGAGCAATTGTGTTCGTAGGTAAACGCAGATCCATTCTCTCTTAATCCCTAATAATATACATTTTCCCTATTTTTTTCCTTTTATGCAAAAAAAGTAATCAACAGTTAATTCTCTATTTGTTTTTGTAGTTTAAAATACTCTACACAATTCAGCAGTATTTTCGTTTAGAGATTTGATTGTATTCCCCTACTCGTCATATCCATATATATGAATTCGACCTCTACATGTCGAATGTCATTTAAATCTCCTCTTGAGTCTTTCATGGGATAGTCCATTGCCTCTTACATTGACCTTGAGACTGATCATATATCCGTTTGTTCATTTTTCTCACTCGACCCATATAAATGATTAATCACACACACATGCACACATACGTACATAAGCCCACATGTGCGCACATATAGTATATGTATGTATGTGGAGGAATATTCAGCGTTTAAGTATATGACAGACTGATTCCTCTTTTGCAGTAAAAGTATCACAGAATTCATTCTGATATCATATTTACAGTTTATATTTCTGTACACATTCATGTACTATTTAAGAAGTTTGTAGAGATTCTTTTTATTACTGTACCGCCATTTCTGTATACTTTAAGTTAACGTTTACATTCGCTGTACATGTTTACGCTTATTCTTTCTTACATATCTTATGTAACGCAAAATATTTATGCAAAATAAAGAAAATCAGTATCTTTTTGCACTTATGCTGTAATGATTCTCAAGTCATTTTCGTAGTAAACAATAATGGATATGTATTATGATAATACTCGAAAAAGGTTTGCTGTTTAATCCAGTTATTTACATGTATATGCATATATAGACAATCTTGCAATTCATCTTCGTCAAAAGAAGCCAGAGGAATGCCGAAAGAACCAGGAAATTTATCAATTGCAATATATCTAGAGACAGTTGTCTTGAGGCGTGTGGGCATGATTAACCGCATTCATCCAGTTTTCTTTTGTTACATTGCTCAAGGCTTCCTGACAAGGGCTATTCAAGTCCATTTACTGTCCTACCAGCGCCTCAGTGGCGTGATCGGTATGGTCTTGGCCTGCCAACTCGGTAGCCGCTAGTTTGATTCTCGGGCATTCCACTGTGGGGTTAAGAGATGTGTATTTCTGTAGCTCTTAAGTTGTTAAAGCAGTTTTCTTATTGTCCATGTCCGCGCCTTAGTCTTCACAGCAAAGCTGTATGTAGTCACATCAGCAGCTCAAGAAGCAGTCCACATAATATGAACAAATGAATACATCCCTATTAGTGACGATATAGCATATTAAAACTAGTATTAAAAATAAATGGCTGAGTTTTTGGAATGAAGACTCTGAAAATAACATTAAACATGATAAAATCTAGAGTTGGAAAATGGAACCCATCATACCAAAGAGAGAGACATCAGCCAAGTAATTCTGACTCATGAACACTAATGAGTAATCCGCATGGCCCTTTTCCTGAATGCTCTGAGTGTAAAATAATGATAACAATTAAACATTTCTTTTGCGATTGTCTGAGGTAGAATTAGAAACGGCTATCAAGTTTTGGAAATAACCTTTTCATTTAGAACAATTTTAATACTTTGAAGAATTGTACTTCAATCGACCAAATCTAAAATTTAAAATTAGGAAATGAAAATATACAAATCTTCTGGATTCTTATGAACTTTCTAAGTACAAAAATGTTAAATGTTAGGTGACTTTCAAGACTGAAAATGTGAAACAATCTATCATTTTCATGGACTGTTACATCAAGAAAATTCATATTATAATTTCTTTCTTCCTCTACAATGAATTTTATGGAACTAAGTTATTAAGCTTAATCAGAAATTCCCTGAGATTTTCGTGAACTGGCCAAGTTCAGAAAATATCTTCCACATACCTAACCCATAGAATTTGGGGCAAAATTCTTAGAATGAGTTTTGTTTTTAAGAAATTTCATGTAAATATTGCTTAGGACAGGGGATAACGGATTACCCATAGCCATGCCAAACGTCTGTACATGGGATAGTCCTTGCCTGTTACATTGACCTTGAGACTGATCATATATCCGTTTGTCCATTCTCACTCGACCTATATAAATGATTAATTACACACACATACAGACTTACGTACATATGCCCACATGCGCGCACATATAGTAAATGTATGTATGTGGAGGAATATTCAGCATTTAAGTATATGACAGACTGATTCCTCTTTTGCAGTAAAAGTATCACAGAGTTCATTCTGTAATCATATTTACAGTTTATATTTCTGTACACATTCATATACTATTTAAGTTTGTAGAGATTCTTTTTATTACTGTACTCGCCATTTCCGTATACTTTAAGTTAACGTTTACTTTCGTTGTACATGTTTACGCTTATTCTTTCTTACATATGTTATATAACGCAAAATATTTATGTAAAATAATGAAAAATCAGTATCTTTGCACCTATGCTGCAATGATTCTCAAGTCGTTTTCGTAGTAAACAATAATGGATATGTATTATAATAATACTCGGAAAAGGTTTGCTGTTTAATCCAGTTCTTTACATGTATATGCTTATATAGACAATCTTGCAATTCCTCTTCGTCAAAAGAAGCCAGAGGAATGACGAAAGAACCAGGTAATTTATCAATTGCAATATATCTAGAGACAGTTGTCTTGAGGCGTGTGGGCATGACTAACCGCATTCATCCAGTTTTCTTTTGTTACTTCGCTCAAGGCTTCCTGACAAGGGGTTTGAAATCCACCGTTTTAAAATCATATTTCTTTGCAGTGTATTGCTTACCTAAGCTCCATAGTAATTCAATCGGATTGTACTGGCAGTGATAGTGTGGGAGTCCAACAACACTGGGACCGTGTTGAATTGCAATGGTATCAATAATGTAGCTGCGTGGATGTCTCGAAGTATATTGCTTGACCATTGCAAGCAATTCTGCCTTTACAAGATCATCTCTGGGAATTGCTCCCCTTTTTCATGAGCCATTCTCTGATGACAGCCTTTTTATCTGACATGGTCGGTGGGTACTCAAATGGGAGAGAGTGGTAGTTGCATTATCCATGATTATCACAGATGATAATAGAATATTTGGTATTAACTAAGACACAAACCATTCTGTGAAAACTCTATGATGTATATTGGTAGTCGCTGTCATTTTTAGCTTGAAATATTAATTCACAATTAGGAACAAAACCTTCCTATCGGACCTGTATGAAGGATGATAAAACGACGGCCATTTCCAGTTGGGGGTTAATTCCTGTTGCTTTATCGGAATTCTTTTCTATCCTGCATTTCCCAACAGTGTGACTTTGATTTCTCCACGTTCATCCAAATACACAATAGAGTCAAGTCCCGTTCTCTTTAAGGTCTTTATTTCTCGTAGAAACTTAGTTCTGGCAATTACTACATCATATCTCATTAACAAAAATTTCCGTCCGTTCACTTTGCCATATTGAAATCCAATTTCATGCAGAACTTTTCGCAGCGATTCTCTACAGCCAGTGTTTTCTTTTCATTCCTCTTTTGTTTTATCTGGTGTTGAAACTTCTTTCCTTGCACAGAAATCTAACACAGTTCGACTCAAAACACTTATATCAAAGTCATCGAAGAGGGTTGGTATTTCTTTTGTTCCAGAAAACTGGCATTGCAGAATGTTTTTGCGCTTTTTTGCATATCATGTTGATTGTTCTTTGTGATGGCTTCGTTGCCTCGGCGGTACGTTGCAAGGCTTTCCTGACATCAGTTAAAGTAGTATTGTTGGATTTTCCTTTAGAAAAGTACCTCGGTGCACTGTGAACTATCCCTCTAGCCTTTTGGATGCAGATTATTACAGGTACGTAGTTCCTTCCATGGTGCTTGTATGATGACCAACACCTTAATGAATCATGTCGACCTCTAC
>NC_087210.1:25112140-25132140 GCF_015104395.2 Macrobrachium nipponense
ATGTTGGACGCCAAGTCGTTCTTCAACTGTCAGCGCCCTTTCGAATTGGGTTTTTTCTCCCGTCCCCCCCCCCTTCCCCCATTCCCACCCCCTTGGACCTCTTGTCCAATAAAATGCGTCTAAATTAAAGAACTTCATCATATGCGCTGTTTGTGGTGGAGCGCTGATATTGGTAAAATCTTTAAGGCCATTTGCATTTTGTTCAGTTGTGGAACTTGAAAAGAATGGACAGATGACTTTTATTATCTGTCGCTGTGGTACATTGCTGTTTGTTTACTCCTTGAGTATTGTTTTTCTGTTCACAGAAAGCTTGATTTTATCTCCGTAAAGTACATTAATAAAAAGTGAAAAAAATGTTACTTAATTAATTTAAGTTTTCATTATAGGACATTACATTTGTTATTAGAAAGTAAGAATTTTACGTAAGTTTTTAAAAATCGAGGCATTTTTGTATACATCTAATGATATAAATTGTAAGATAAATTCTCCTTCTTTCAACAACGATAAGGGGACAAAGATTCCGAGACAATTATCTTTTTCTTTTCTCTGCCCATGCTATTTCTCTCAGTGTAGCTTAACACAAAAAACGTAAAAAAAAGGCAATATAAGCCGAGCCAGAAAGAGGAATGATACTTCGTACCAAAAGAGGATATTATGAGAAAAGCTTGTGAAGCTGAAGGTTTGATATATCAGTTTTCACGACTCTCACCAGGGGAAAGGGCGGCATGATTCTCGTGAGTAGTGTTTTTGGAATGAAAGATTTTTCAATTATGTTTTTCATTGTATGAACTCTTGATTAATGAAATTTCAGGTTTATATATCCCATTTTGCTTTATATGCATTCAATATACTTTATATATATATATATATATATATATATATATATATATAGATATATATATATATATATATATATATATATATATATATATATATATATATATATAGATATATATATATATATATATATATATATATATATATATATATATATATATATATATATATATATATATATATATATATATATATATATATATATATATATATGTATATATGATATGGTATGTATATATATATATATATATATATAATATATATATATATATATATATATATATATATATCACATATATATGTATATATATATATATACACATATATATGTATATATATATAAAGAGCCCATAAAAACACCAAAATATAGAGAGAAAAATGCTATATTTCAGGAACTGCTGTCTCCCTCTTCAGGTAGATGAATGAGAAAAGTTACAGAAAAGGTGGTATTTATACCAAGAAGTCCATCCACAGGTAAGCCAATTTAGGTCACCCCCGCCGATAATCTTCCTTTAATCTTCCTAAGCGTTGGTTGAATGAAAACCTTGTCGATGATATCTGAATCCCATGCTGCTTTTGAGATGTTCATTACTTGCCTCTGTTTTAATCAAGGCCGATTCCATCATTTGACTCTTGTACCGGCAGTTGCTGCTATAAATTATAAGTGACAAATTCCAGTTTATTCTATGGTTATGGTAATTTATATGGTTGAAAATAGCTGAGTTCTTCCTGTTATTCGATGTAAGATTGGTCACATTCCAGGCATGGGATTTCATAAACGCCTGTGTCCTTGGGGGATGTTTTTTGTTGTACGTTTATCAGGGATTTGGCTAAGGTGTTTGGGTAAGTAGATGCAAGAGGATTAGATTTTCTGAGGGTCTGGGTCACCATTTTAATTCTGTCCAGGTGTGGAATTTGTTCCCCAGATTTACTGGATAAAGAATTTGAACTAATTCGTAAGCAACTTTCGTCTTTAAGGTATCCTGGCCATATAATTGAGAAAGCAATTCACAAAGCAAACGTAATTTTCTACCAACCCCCTCAAGACAAGACCAGAGACACACCCAACAATAAAATAAAAAATCCACACCTGGACAGGATTAAGACCCTCAGAAAATCTAACCCTTTTGCATTTACTTACCCAAACACCTTAGCCAAATCCCTGATTAACGTCCAACAAAAGACATCCCCCAAGGACACAAGCGTTTACGAAATCCCATGCCTGGACTGTGACCAATCTTACATCGGATTCACAGGAAAATAACTTCCCCAGAGATTAATACAACATAAACGGTCAACTAGGTATGGACAACAGAACTCTGCTATTTTCAACCATATAAATGAACATAGCCATAGAATAAACTGGAATTTGTCACATATAATTTAAAGCAGCAACTGCCGGTACAAGAGTCAAATGATGTAATCGGCCTTGATTAAATAGAGGCAGGTAATAAACATCTCAAAAGGAGAATGGGATTCAGATATCATCGACAAGGTTTTCATTCAAACAACGCTTAAGAAGATTAAAGGAAGGTTATCAGCGGGAGTAACCTAAATTAGCTTACCTGTGGATGGACCTCTTGGTATGAATATCACCTTTTCTGTAACTTTTCTCATTCATCTACCTGTAGAGGGAGACAACAGTCTCTGAAATCTAGTAATTTTCTCTTTATGTTATGGTGTTTTTGTGGGCTCCTTTTATTAGATGGAATTTTGTTGTAAAATTTTTAACACACACACACACACATACACACACACACACACACACACACAACACACACACACACACATATATATATATATATATATATATATATATATATATATATATATATATATATATATATATTGAACATGTACTTTTAACGTCACGCATTTAAAAGAGATAATAATAATAATAATAATAATAATAATAATAATAATATAATAATAATAATAATAATAATAATATATTTGAATTTTACAGACAAACTATGATATCATAGTCATAAGTCATTAACGTTAGATAAGCTGGACGGGCACCACACCAAAAACAGTCCACCCTCAGCTTCCTAGCCTAGAGGATGTCTGGCAGCTCCAGACGAAAGCTCGCTTCAATAATAATAATAATAATAATGATAGCTGTTTCAGCGGCAGTTGATTTACACAGAATCTTCTCAATTCTTCTTGTTATCTTTTTCTCATCAGCATGTAGCTGTATATCAGGTTTCCTAAAGACATATAAAGATTTCGGTTGTCTTAGGTTTATTTCCTCTTAACGTGTCCACAGCTATAAATACCTGTACATCCCGTATCTTAATTCACTTACTTTTATACTCCCATAGATGACTGCCTGTCCGCTGTTGACACATTAGAGGAAATAAACATAAGCCAACTGAGATCTTTATATGTCCTTAGGAAACCTGATATACCAGCTACATGCTGATGAGAAACAGATAACAATCGAAATTATGCATAAATTATATGCAGTTGAGACAGCTATAATATTCAATGCTACTACTGCCCTATAATAATAATAATAATAATAATATAATAATAATAATAATAATAATAATAATAATAAACACATAGAGGGGACAGGATACAAATACCTGGGAATAATGGAAGGAGGGGATATAAAACACCAAGAGATGAAGGACACGATCAGGAAAGAATATATGCAGAGACTCAAGGCGATACTTAAGTCAAAACTCAGCGCCGGAAATATGATAAAAGCCATAAACACATGGGCAGTGCCAGTAATCAGATACAGCGCAGGAATAGTGGAATGCACGAAGGCAGACATCCGCAGCATAGATCAGAAAACCAGGAAACATATGACAATACACAAAGCACTACACCCAAGAGCAAATACAGACAGACTATACATAACACGAAAGGATGGAGGGAGAGGACTACTAAGTATAGAGGACTGCGTCAACATCGAAAACAGAGCACTGGGGCAATATCTGAAAACCAGTGAAGACGAGTGGCTAAAGAGTGCATGGGAAGAAGGATTAATAAAAGTAGACGAAGACCCGAAATAAATTACACAGACAGGAGAAAAAAAAAAAAAAAAATGACTGACAGAACAGAGGACTGGCACAACAAACCAATGCACGGACAATACATGAGACAGACTAAAGAACTAGCCAGCGATGACACATGGCAATGGCTACAGAGGGGAGAGCTAAAGAAGGAAACTGAAGGAATGATAACAGCGGCACAAGATCAGGCCCTAAGAACCAGATATATTCAAAGAACGATAGATGGAAATAACATCTATCCCATATGTAAGAAGTGCAATACGAAAAATGAAACCATAAACCACATAGGAAGCGAATGCCCTGCACTTGCACAGAACCAGTACAAAAAGAGGCATGATTTAGTGACAAAAGCCCTCCACTGGAGCCTGTGCAAGAAACATCAGCTACCTTGCAGTAATAAGTGGTACGAGCACCAACCAGAGGGAGTGATAGAAAACGATCAGGCAAAGATCCTCTGGGACTATGGTATCAGAACGGATAGGGTGATATGTGCAAATAGACCAGGCGTGACGTTGATTGACAAAGTCAAGAAGAAAGTATCACTCATTGATGTCGCAATACCATGGGACACCAGAGTTGAAGAGAAAGAGAGGGAAAAAATGGATAAGTATCAAGATTTAAAAATAGAAATAAGAAGAAAATGGGATATGCCAGTGGAAATCGTACCCATAATCATAGGAGCACTAGGCACGATCCCAAGATCCCTGAAAAGGAATCTAGAAAAACTAGAGGCTGAAGTAGCTCCAGGACTCATGCAGAAGAGTGTGATCCTAGAAACGGCGCACATAGTAAGAAAAGTGATGGACTCCTAAGGAGGCAGGATGCAACCCGGAACCCCACACTATAAATACCACCCAGTCGAATTAGAGGACTGTGATAGAGCAAAAAAAAAAAAAAAAAAAAAATATATATATATATATATATATATATATATATATATATATATATATAATAATAATATGAAAGCCCATTATTACTTTAAGTCTCCAGTTTCCAACCCATTTATATTCACTTTATATTTATTCTAATTTATTGCAGTTGTTAGTAAGAAAAAGATTTTATTATCGAAGGTGTTAATATAAGAATTGCGTCTTGTTTAACAGTTCCGCTGTTTCTTTCTTCTGCAGCACACTCGAGCAAAACTCTATTTGCCATTGACTGGTTCATTGTGTTAGTATAATTCTCCCCTTTCCGTATCCGTAATACATCGCTGATACTCTTTTGACATTTCTTGTATTGACTTCCTTTTTATGCGTTCGAATTTTTCTTTCCTATTAAATAATTCTAATATTTCTTTCACGTATTTGTTCTCTTGGGTGCTATTTAATAATATAGCAATACTCATTGTTGTAGAGGGCCCTCATGACACGAGAGAATTAATATCTAGAGAAGCTTTTCGAAGAGATATTCAGTTGCATCTTACGCCTAGTTTTAGGATGGTTGATTATTAGATATCAGTGTACGTATGTGAAGGGGGTCTTGGGCGATATATGTTTTTAAACATTTAGCTTTGGCTAAGCGTCTTACTTTAACGATCAATTTAGTTGCTGATAGCTTTTCGTCTCTCTCTCTCTAACGAACCAGTAGTCAGTGGAGAACATCCATATATAAAAGAAATAGAGCGACCCTTCCTTAGGTTTCTTAGACGCTGATATCGGGTGGTCCAAAAGTAGGTAGACAGTAAATGATAACATTTATTTCGAGATTACATATACAGTTATATTGACTAATACAATTATTACCTTGACGATTAGATTTTATTGTGTGCAATAATACAAAAGCGCTGAAATTTTATCAACTCGGATGCTTAAACTGCTGTCCAACACAAAATTCTACACGGCTATTCCACCTACTGTCCACCTACTTTTGGACACCCTATATATATATATATATATATATATATATATATATATATATATATATATATATATATATATATATATATATCTATATATATATATATAATATATATATATATATAAATACTATATATATATATAATATATATATATATAATATATATATATATATATAGTATATATATATATATAAGACTGAACAAAAGGGCAGTCTTAGGGAGTCGCATGATGTGAGCAGGATTAGAGCTAAATTTATATTCATTTATCTTTCCCCAGTAAAACGCTATATGCCCTCAAACACAGTCTGGCTTCAAAGAAAAAAGCAGATATCAATCATCGATTATTCTTTTTCCCATCAATCGAAAATGAAACCATTCCTTCAATTCATCCCAAATAGTTTGTATCATGCGATAATCTACCTTCGTCAGATAAGGAGACTGAGGTTAAAATAAAAAAAAGAATTAATCGCAAGGGGAAGCTGTGCGTTACAGTGATCTATCAGTTATGAGTCTAATGGTCTGTTGGTCCTTCATTAGAAGTGTGCTAGGTTTTCAATAATAATAATAGTAATATGCTGGAAGTAAACCCTCTTTTAAACATGTTTTATTAAAAGTGATTGCTGCTTCAGCTGCATTAATTTTATAAAGGTTCTTCTCTATTTTTCTAATTATTGTTTTTTCATTGTTGCTTAAACTGGTGAACAACGCACCGAAGGTTGACATATCTCAATCAGGTATTAGTCAAAAAAACGATTGGAGTTTTATTGGTAAAAAATTGTAGTGGGGGTAGTCAAATTTTCGGGTATATCCCGTAGAGTTTATTGTAGGTTGAATTGATGTTAAATTCTATTCCTTTTTTATTCTTTTCGTGGGACCGCGACGTTTCGTCTGAATAAACCTCAGACATCCTCTTGGGCGGAGGTGGGTGAAGGACTGAAGTGAGAGGGTGAGTCTGACTGCTTATAACGTGGGCGGTGCAGCGGGGGGGAGGGTGGGGGGGGGGGGGGGGGGGGGGGGGGCTTCGAGCCGCTGCCTTTTCATGGCTAGTGGATGGGGAGCTGCTTTTTGATAATAATAATAATAATAATAATAATAATAATAATAATAATAATAATATCTTCCTTACAGCGGTATCCAAGTAAGTAAGTGTGTCATATGTCTTGGTTTTTAGATCCTTACCATGAATTTTTGTAACTGAAATAACTCCATTTGTAGGTCCTACATTGTAAAAGTGGCTTTTAAAAATGAAAACTGAAAAGAAAGTGTTACTGGGTCAAGAGTGTTTTTGTAACGCAATTATGTCATTAGTTGAATGTAATTCACTGTCTTTGCCTATCTGGAGTAAATATTTGAGTTAATTTAATTACTTGAAATAAACAGTATATTAGAAATTCATATTCATAAATCCCATTAATATGCTTCAGAGGAAATACACTATGGAAATACATTATTAACTTTTTGAATTAATATTTTGAAGGACTGGAGTTTCCTCCTACTATAGCTTTCCCAGCACAAGTACCTTGTTGCAAACGTTTTTCTGTGCAAACACTTTTCTTGTGTAATAAATCATGTTTGCACTGGGACGTGGCCGAGAAGATGGATGGATTAACAAGGAAGATAGATAACTTGTCAGTAACCTTTGTGCCATTTCTTTTTTCGGCATAAAATATATTCTGTAGGTTCGAGGTCGAAACGGAGACGCGTTCTACTTCTAACTTTATCTTTATTTTAATGAATGGAGAAATAATTTCATCGATCAGGTAAATCAACTTAATTCAGCGAGAATCACCCAGTTCAGTAGGCTACTGCAAATTCATTTCTCGTGACAGGTTCAAATAATTACCAGGCCACTTGACAGAAGAATTGTGGTGTTTAATAGTCGGCAGCAAGTCGTTGCGGAATCATATTCACTACAAAAGTTATTCCCAGTAGCGTTGTGAAGCTTGTCAGATTAGTGACTGAAACTGTTTGAGTAAGACGTAGCTTCCCAATGAGCTAACTCCCACCGGGGTTACCGTCAGGTTCTTCGCAGCGTCCCTTCGCCCCCCTAACTGCAACCCCTTTAATTCCTTTTACCGTACCTCCTTTCATATTGCCTTTCTTCCATCTTTCTCTCCACCCTCTCCTATGACTTGTTTCATGGTGCAACTGCGAGGTTTTCTTCTGTTGCACTTTTCAAACCTTTCACCTCTTAATTTCCCTTTCAGCGCTGAATGACCGACCGTATAGGTCCCAGCGCTTGGCCTTTGGCCTAAATTCTATCTTCAGTTCCTTTCCACAATGAGTTAATAATAGCACCTTGATATTAAATCGATTGCATTTCTTTGATGCATTACAAGGCTGGATTAGTTCTTAAAACTGTTAAAGCTAACTACATTTTAAACCCTTATCAAGGTTCCCAAGCAAATGGCTTGTCAAGTCTAAAAGAGCATTGCAGGAACCTAACTGCTTCCTAAATGCATATTGACTATCAGGTTACAATTCTTTAAATTCGACATATTTATATAGTTGTTTAACAAAATTTCAGCAACTTTGGAGAGCACAGGGAGAATAGGGATAGGCATGTAGTTAATGTCGACAGAAAACTATAGAATCTACTAAACTTGGAAGACACACGTTAGAAATTTTTTAAAAATACAAAGGGAAGAGACCATCAGGGTCTTCACCCCAGCTATCAAGATTATCCAGAATTTTCTTAATTAACAACCATACAGCGAAATGCAAATTTTGTAAGAAGCGGTTCAAGGTGACAAGTATCAGGGAGAGGGACATCCTCACCTGATTGTTTAGCTTCAAAAGCCAGCAACCAGTCACCCATCATCTGTTATTAGTGGTGGTATGGACGACGAGCATGACCCATAGATGATGTCAGTTTGGTCCACCACAGATGAGACTGTGTAATTCCTTCCATTTTCCTCTCCAAGGAATTATTGCAATTTCTTTCGGCTGTATGGTAAGCTCTATTCGCAGCAAGGCAAGGCTCAACAAGAATGGCGTCATTTTCATTTGAACGATTTTGTCTCCATTCGCTGAATTTGGTCTGTTTGTCATGGTAGGCTCATCTACTTGTATCGTCAAAACCATGGCTTGTCATTTGTCCTGAATTTTATGCCCTTCTAGTGACATCTAATTAACATAGCCACCAGCATTTCACTTAATTTCTATTTTGGGATCCGGCTCTAATAAAGCATATGAAATATTAAGTGCCTGACAAGCTTCAATAATGCGATCCCAATTGGCTCTGGATTTCAACAAAAACATTTTTCCAATAGTGGAATTATGAATAGACTGATTGACAGATATATCCTTCTCATTGGCGCCGCAATGCTCTAAAGTACCTATATATTCATAGGCCTTCGACTTCACATTAGCTGAAACATCTGTGTATAGGTGGTCAGATCTCTTACCTGAAATGTGTGTGGCTTCTTCAATTAGTTGGTCAAAATTGGAGGATAGACAGAACTCAAAGAACAGACCGGCCATGTTGATTTGTGTCATTCAAATTTAGCCACTCGCTGTGCCTTGCATGACGGTCTCCACAAATAACGAATGAAGCTTTTGAATCCTGTGACGGACCCGTACAAATCCTCTCCAAAAGACAGTCATATATAGATTCGTCAATGTTTGGATTACGGTAAACAGCAAATACATTGTAGACCTTACTGGGCATTTAAAAAAGAAAGAGCTTCATGGGAACTACACTCCAAATTTTTCTGACGATAAATAGTTCGTCCGGACTTAGAGTATACATGCATACCTTGCACGTATGGGATGTACGACGATAAATACAGTTTGGATCATCAAACCTCTGTATTAAAAGCTCGACCTTTGACTTGTTACTGCTCACAAGTCTCGGATAAAAACATCAAATCGTAGTTACGGGCACAACTCTGCAATTCAAGAACAATTATTCTTAAACATTCTTCGGTTTTCGTGCTTTCATTATTTGCTTGTTTTTATATTTTAGTTCCTCATAAACATTAAAATCGGAACCACTGAAAATGGAAAATACTCAAACAAAATTTCCTTCGCTGATTTGTTTCCAAAAGTTGACAGTCGTTGTTGGTCTTAGTTTGGGCACAAACACACACACAACACATGTCTGACCGTTATCAACACCTTGCACTCTGAGCACTCGGAAGTAGGGTCACGTGGGCTGCTCGTTAAGTGCCATGTGTCAGACGAGTATGGCCTATTCGGAGGAGAGTCGGATTTACTTGTGTATGTCTTTCTCTCTGATATGATGAACTCCATTTTCTAACATCAAGTTTCATTTGATTTAATTTATTATTTTCCGGTTCTTCATTCGATATATATTGCCCTGTACTTATGATACCCATCTTTGTGTGTCTTACATAATCAATAGCAAGATATCAAGAAAGTTTGACCTTAAACCGGGAATATTAGTATAAGTAGTACTTTGCAATTTTTCTTGCTTTAAGAGTAAGAGGCCCAGGTGTCAGTTCAGTGTCACCCGAAAGAATGAAGATAACAGCATAAAATCATAATAAAAAAGAATAAATATAATCATAAGAACAGTAACACTGTAAAAATCAACAGAACAATAAACAGTCCCATCAACAACAAAAGTAATTTCTTAATTTTTAAAAATTATGTTGAGAATATAGGTATAAACGTCACCATACGTCAGAAAAAAGCGCCGGAAGCAACTGTTCAACAAGATTGGGTCCATCAAAAGAAATCTGCCGGGTTTGCTTTTAATGTCAACCTTGTTTTTTCCTATAACACACTAAAAAGAATGTTAATAAAAAATGGCCCCAGAGAAAGCAACAACATAATATATAAAATTCCATGTATGGATTGTCCCTCATTCTATCTCGGACAGTCCAGCAAAGGCTTAGAAGTGAGGCTAAGCCAGCATAAATACTCTGTAAAAACTGGGCAAAAATCTAATGCATTATTCATTCATTTAAGTGAAAACAACCACCGAATTAATTGGATTGATAGTTCAGTAATTGCATGGTCAAGAGATGTCTTATCACGAAATCTTTTAGAATCTGCTTTAATACAACTTACTTTTCATTGTAATTTCAATGTTAGTCGTGGCCTTTTTCATTTAGACCCTTTTATCTGTAACATTTTTAAGAATGACCTCAAAGATATAATTACTGACTTAAATAAAAATCAGTTGCCTTAGAGTTCCAGGTGTGTCGAATTCTTGGTACTAATCCCTTTATAATCCCTATCTGTCAGTTATACAAACCTTCTTGTATTGTCTTTTCTCGTATTGATGTCAGTATCTGCTCAGTAAAGGACTTTTAAAGTCGAAAGATCTTGCAGACCTCCTTCGTTTATTTTTCCTTCGTGGCATATCTTTATATATAATATTATATATATATATATACTATATATATATTGTATGTATGTATGTATATATATATCATATAACATATAAATATATATACCATATATCTATATATATATATATGTATTTATATAATAATATATATAAAAATATATATATATATAAATATATAATATATATATTAAACATATATAATATTAAATATATATATATATATATATTATATTATATATATATATATATACACACATATATATACGTTTGTGTGGATCCACGTTGCAATAAAGTTTCAAGTTTAAAAGTATTCAGCGCAGATAAAACAGAAACAAAATTCCACACTCAGGCAAGCTAATCCCCGCGCTGTGATTAGGAAGAATAAATGAAGGAAAGAAGGAAAAAAAAAAACTCTGGAGAACATTACGCAACTGCAACTCTCGTCGGAAGTTTTTATTTAACCTCCCGACTTCAACGTCGCTCGGATTTCCTTTAATCCCCGGGAGCATCGTCCGTACAAACTTTCGAAATTCTAGTGCGCCGGGGCTCCCTGGTAATTGCTGGTCATTTCTTTCATTCGCTTGTTTTTTTATATATCCTTTGGCCAAATGCTTGTTTATCATTTATCGCAAGGCATTTTGTATATTATTGTTTGTATGGTGTTTTTACGTTGCATGGAACCAGTGGTTATTCGGTAACGGGACCAACTGCTTTGCGTGACTTCCGAACCACGTCGGGAGTGAACTTCTATCACCAGAAATACACTTCTCTCACATCTCAATTTTTTTCATTTAGTATATATGGAAAAATACGAATCCCGTTTATGTCTGGACCTGTTGGTAGTTTGCAGGTCACTAATCGCCGGGTGGGGAGTTCCGTTATTTATGATCATTTTTTAAAAGTAGTAACTTTCCTATTTCAGTGGGATAAAGTTTGAGTAAATGGTGTCTAATATTCCCATCATTAGTGTTCACAGAGTGGGAAAAATAATTGAGTATTGTTTTACTTCCAAGGAGAATAAAATAATACAAAATATAAGCCAAGCGCCTCAGTGGCGTGATCGGTATGGTCTTTGCCTGCCACCTCGACGGCCGCGAGTTCGATTTCTGGGCATTCCACTGAGGGGTCAGAGATGTGTATTTCTGGTGATAGAAGTTCACTCTCGGAAGTCGCGTAAAGCCGTTGGTCACGTTGCCGAATAACTACTGGTTCCATGCAACGTAAAAAAAACACCATACAAACAAATTCTAAGCCGTCAACGTTCCATCTAGCGCAGCAGGACATACAACACATTTATCAATACTCGACGACATGTTCACAACTGATGTATGAATACCAGAGTAGTAGTATAATGAAGCATATTTATATCCAGGGCGCGGACAGAAAAATGGTCACCGAATTCTCAATAATAGATAACGAAAACTGGCAGCGATTGTGGTCGACTGTCAATAATGTGGTCAGCTGATGTAATTATACTCGACTTTATTGTAACCTCACTGACCATTTCAAGCATTTCTAGCATCCTGACGGCACGATTCCAGAAGCTTCCTTGCTCGCTCGCATGCCACGGGCAAAAACTTTCCCAGGCTGATGATCATACAGGAGTTACGATTTTCAATATCTGTCGAGTCTCATGGATGCGTAAACGGTAGATAACCTTTGGGTTCTAGTTGTTACCAGTGAAATGAGTAAATTCATACCAAACGAAAACCAGACAAGCAATAATGGATGGAAACTAGAACTGAAGAGATAGAACACATCCCATTGTGGGAACTTCTATACATGCAAGATATGTGAGACGTGGAATAAACTGCCACCAGAAGTTGTAAACAGCAACAGTGTGGAAGAGTTTAAAAGAAAGCTAGACAAAATCATCAGGACACTGCAAATGCACAGTAAAACCTGCTCCTACAGATAAGTGAGCACATGATGTCTCCTCGGATGGACTAACAAGTCGTTGAGACATCCTAATCCATGTAACTCCTTTTAAGCAGGGTTATTGTTGTTTACTTCCTCAAAATGCCTCTTGAATATGGCACAAGGTTCTCTCAGACAGTCACCTTTTGGGCATGCAGTCGTCATTGTTGGGAGATGCTGGGGCATCAGAACAGTCAGATCACATTATTCTTTCTAGGGGCACAGTGTGTGAGTGGATTGGAGTTATTATAATGAATCAAATTGTTGGTAACCTTGCTGGATCAAATGGTGTGACTAGGTTTTAGGGGCTGTGGTTTCGGTATAACTAGTCCAAGATATGCCACCTGATATCATTAATATGTTCATTGATGAACAGGAACTTCATGTCATTACGTGCAATCATATCGTCGTCGATGGGGTGTGTCTGATAGCCTCCAGGAACATATGCAGCTGATGAACACATTGCCATGGAGTCACATATCAGTAATGTGTCCATCACTGAAACCTTTTGGTTCTCTTGGACTGGGTTTACCGCGATGATAACATTCTAAACCTCCATATCCTTGAATATGCCATCCAGTCACTCATGGACATCTCTTTTGTCATTCCTTCATCAACCTTTGTAGGGTTATAGTTAACATATCTTTTCCTACATAGCTCACCCCAATCATCTGCTTCAGGAAGACAGATATAACCTTTGTACATATGGGTAACAAAGGTGAGATAAATTCACTACCAGCTCAGGTAATATAAAACCATGGAGAAACGGTCTGTTCCTTGATCTGCTGCTTATCCAAACCAGCATAGGTATAAATGCTAAGGTAAATAACACATGAACAGATCTAAACCTTTGCCTCAGCAGGTAGCAGAAATGTTTTGGATGTTGTAATCATAGCATCAACAACTATATGTTCGGCGATCACCACATGATCTCCACCGCCCTCGGCCAAACAGGAACCTGAATTAAAACAGGAACTTCAATTGAACTGAATATAAAGTTTAAGTGAAAGACCAAGCACTGGGACATATGAGGTCATTCAGCACTGAATAGGAAATTGACAGTTAAAGGTTTGAAAGGTGAAACAAGAGGAAAACCTCGCAATTATACTATGAATCAGTTGTTAGGAGAGGGTGGAAAGTAAGATGGAAGAAAGAGAATACGGAAGGAGGGACAGTAAGAGGATTGAAAGGGGTTGCAGCTAGGGGCCGAAGGATCGCTGCAAAGAACTTTTAAGTAATCCCTACAGTGCACCGCACGAGGTTACACTGAAGGCCCTACCCCCTTACGGGCCAAACAGGAACTGTATTTTAGATGTTGAACATCAGAGTCGTAGATATTTTAAATAGCTCATACTTCCATCCTTACGACAGCGAACATTCTGGTCTGTTGTGGATTTCTGTCCTTAAATGGAAAGTATATTATTAGTTCAGGGATAGAATTAAAATTCAAATTCTTCTGTAACCTATTTATCATTAAGTAAATTAAACTGGAAATTGTAGTATTAATGAACACAAGTGAAATAGCTAATTTCTAATTCGATGTGATAAAGACAAGAGCTATTTGAGAAAAAAAATAACAAGGAAATAAAACCTGGAGAATTATATGTATTAATAATATGCGTGAGGTTATTAACGACAGGAATTATACAAATAGAAACTTCACGGAAAACGCAACTTGTTTTGCCTTTCCCTGTCAAAAAGAGGCTTTGAAAAATCTATCAATACAATATATCTTGAAAAAGAATATCATTGAGAAATCTGAGAACATCAATCATGAATATAATTATTATCCACAATGGATGCAAGACCTACGTAATTTCACCAATAATAATGACAGGATTCAGTCAATATACGCAGATAGAAGATACTTACCCGAAATGACTAATTGTATGCATGATCATTAAACCACCTTTAAAACATGCAGCACAGTGGGACCCACATAACCATGCATAACGAGATAACATATCGGCTGCTGGCGTCAGAGCCACAGCCATGAATTCATCTCCCTGGTTCAAAGGACACCACCAAAACCTAATCATCGGACCAATTAAACGTCGTCGACGTCACAATAAGGTGGATTAAAGGTTGCCTAAGACATTAGCTGCATCTTGCATCCCTGATATAATAATTTATCACAATAGGAATTTATGGCACCTTAAACAAAAACTTCAGAATGAAAAAGTTAAATTAATAGCATGAACGAGCTGCAGATTACATGCTCCGGGAATACAATAACAAGTAGAAAATGTTAAATCATAACCTAACCAAAATAATCATGATTTTGTGAACATGAAGTTCTCTGGTTATTACAACCTCGCTCGCTATTTCTGTGTGCCATAGTTCATAATTCCTTAGCGGCTGGTTGTCACTTACTGAGGGATATAAGCGCACACAGACGCACACATACATTATAATTTTAATGACATATTTTCTATTTTGTTTTAAAGTTTCCAATGGCTAAACCCTAAATCATAAGAAAAAAGTATATCATAGTTTAACCAGACCACTGAGCTGATTGACCGCTCGCCTAGGGCTGGCCCGAAGGATTAGATATTTGTACGTGGCTAGGAAACTATTGGTTACCTAGGAAAGGGCCCTACAACTTATTGTGTGATCCGCACCACATTATATCGAGATATGAATTTCTAATCAAAAGAAACAAACTCCTCTGATTTCACGTTGGCAAAATGGGGAATCGAACTCGGGAATACCGAATCGGTAGGCGAAAACGTAAACCAATGGTCCAACAAGGAACTTACTTTAAGTGATATTTTGAAAGTTTCATGTTCGACTTCAATCTGGAAATTCAATGAATGGTAGGGGGAGGGGATCTTTACAAATGAGCTGAAACTCGTTCAGTGATCTTAACAAAATCAAAACTTAGATAAGGATATTATATATAGAAAAATATGTATGTTTGTGGGTGCACGCCTTTTTAACCATAATCTAATCAAGTCCTATGAGATTTGCAAGTGCCCATGAAGCGATATTAACGCGACAAAAACACGTAATTCGATAGACAAAACACTAGTCCTGATTACTGGTGTCACGGTATTCATGTGAAATATGCTGGTGTGGAATAAATATCTAAGTAGTATCAGGAATGGGCGTTTTCTTGTCATGAAAGGGTCAATCCATCCAGTGTTCTTTCAGCCCTCGTTAGTTCCCTCACCCCTCGAGTCCAGTCTGGTGGGAGTATTGGCTCAAACAACTTCTCAATAATTTCCAGTCTAGGAAACGTCGTTATTGCGCCGTTGCACATAACATATCCGTAACTCTTGTCACTTACCAGCTGTCAACATTCGCCCGCAATCAGAATTGAAGTTTGCAACTGGGAATACACATTTTTTCCCGCTAACCGTGTTTTTGGCGGCCCTCTATCCATATCTCTCTATACATTGTGTATATATATACGATAATATATATATATATATATATATATATATATATATATATATATATATAGATATATATCCAATATATAATATATAAATATATATAGAAACACCTCTAACTAATTATTATTCTTCTATAATTTCTTGACGTTTTTGTTTTCAAAGTTATCTTACTCAACATATTTCAATTTTTTGTGTATTGGACATGAGCAGTAAATTGGCATTATTTCCTTAAACCATTATATACTCTTAACATTCTGAGAGCAATTGAGCAATAAACAATAGTGCCAAGAATACGACCATAACCTAACACCGATTGCCCCATACCTCCATATCCTCTTCAGACTTTTAAACTTGTTTCTGTTTTATTGCGCTTCCTCCTTATAGTATTAATGTCCTTGGAATAATCTACCTATCATTCCTTTTTCATCACTTCTGCCTAAAGACAAATTCTTAGATCCATAATGATGTTCCTTTTCAAGATGTCAACAAAGATGAGCTCAACCAAAATAAACACAACCACAATAAACTGTCTTAATTCAGCTGCGATCTGAGCCATCATCTATTTTCTTGTAGATGATCTACTTCCAATAAACAAGGTCATACTTCCGTGATTTAGAATAGCAAATAGGAAAATGACTGATCCTTTATGTCGTCCATCTAATCCAAGCAAATGATGATCATCAATATTAAGGGTCTCCAGGGGATGATTAGAAAAACAAATCGAGAGAATAACGCGTTTGTAAATTGGCATTTTCAAACAAGCATATCACCACCCTTGTTAGATAAGGGGATTTTCGACCACTTTGGAGTCTACATATGCAAGCACGCTTTTCCATGGGTAAAGTAGGATATTTTTAAGACTTTGGCCAAAAATACAAAAAAAAAAAAAATGCGACTTGGCGCTCTGGGGACCCTTATTATTGTGAACACCATTATCCTAATTTCTAATGTTCAGCCTAGTGTATTTCATAACAATTCAATGAAGAATTTGCAATCAAGATCCAGGATATGAACATATTAACCCATTAGTGCCCACAATTATCTACCAAAGTAATTATGAATAATTCTTCAGAGTCACTTGACTTTAATCTAAATAATAAGTTTCAACCATTAAAACCAAAATTTCCCACCACTGGGCAGTGGAGTTAACATATATGTGCAATATTTCATAATTTCGTATATAATAGTCAAACACAAATAGAAAATTATATCCTGCAAATTATGAGGAATGACTTAATGATCATCCATTCTGAAAACAGAGGAAGATTTGTATATATCTTGCCCATCTCTTCGATTATTTTGGTAGCTTCCATAACACAAACACCACCAAGTTCCAGGGGCATACAAATTAAACCCTTCGTTGCACCACCATTACACTTATAAGTAGGTGGTTTGCAATGATCTACAAATATTTTAAAGGCTTGAATTACATTAATTCTTTAGAAACTATTAAATGCACATGTATTTACTTGCTATACACCGTCTTTGAATATTTAATTCTGTTGCAAGATTATTCTATAACTAATTAATTTGTTATGCCTATAATAATTTTGGAAAATTATTATTCCATTATTTACAATATTCAAGAATCATTCACCCATGCCGCTTACTGTGTGAAAGCAAAGCAATCTGGTAAGTGACCAAAATACCAGTAGAAATAAGTCACAGTGATCGGAGAATTTATAACCAATATTTTAGGTGGAATTGCACGGCAATCAGTGCACACACACATGTATATATATATATATATATATATATATATATATATATATATATATATATTTATATATATATATATATATATATATATATATATATACGTAAATAGCCACATGAAAGGTGAAGAATCAAAGACCAGGTACCAAGCGCTTTCGTGTATTGCGTACATTTCTTCGGGGTACCCCGAAGAGTGTACGCAATACACGAAAGCGCTTAGTACATGGTCTTTGATTCTTCACCTTTCATGTGGCTATTTACGTACATATTTGTCACGTGCTGTTTGGTGACTTATTGCTGATATTAATAATATATATATCATATATATATATATATGATATATATATATATATATATATATATATATATATTCTATATATATATTATATATATATATATATATATATATCTATATATATATATGACCCCTGTGGAGCGTCTTCTGCTTTCCGTTACAAGCACCGTTCGTTATAGAGGACGACTATTGGAAAGTTGGGATTATCTCCCATAAAATTTGAGCATAAAATGGAATGCGGGCGACAGACTATTGAACTACATCAGTATTAGAATTTATTTTATAAATTTTTATAAAAATCACGCATTTTTAACAAATTTTATAATTTGACCCACATTTGTACATGCACCATGAAATTCAAATCATGGATATTTAAGCTATATCAATTGTCGCTAATCATATTCAATATATCTTGTATATTGGTAGTAACTTAATCTAATATGGACAAATACAATATATTGAAAACTACAATACATGTGTTTCAAAAATTTTATATATATATACATATGTATATATAGACACACACACACACACACATATATATATATATATATATATATATATATATATATATATATATATGATATATACATTTTTTGAAACACATGTATTGTAGTTTTTCAATATCAATGGTTTGGGACATGGTTCAGCGTTACCAAGGGCGCTAGAGATCTAAGGGTTGTAGGCTTCTTTCTGGAAGGAATTGTTGCTTAAATATCAGATGAGCTTCTATTTCTGAGGCCAATAGCAACTTTGGAGTGTTTAGAACGAACTAACGGCATTCCAAGTACCCTGTGTGTGTAGCTTCAGACTCTGAAAGGATATTGCAAGGATGTATGTGTATATATTTATATATATATATATATATATATATATATATATATATATATATATATATATATATATATATATATACATACATATATATATATATATATATATATATATATTATATATATATATATATCTTTGCAATATCCTTTCGGAGTCTAAAGCTGCACACACAGGGCAGCTGGGATACCGTTAGTTCCTGTTCTTACACTCCAAAGTTTCTGTTGGCCTCAGAAATAGAAGCTCATCTGATATTTAAGCAACAATTCCTTCCAGAAAGAAGCCTACAACCCTTGAATCTCTAGTGCCCTGGGTAACGCTGAACTATATCCCAAACCACTAGCAATCCTTACGCCATAGCTGTAGGAAACATTACTAAATAGAGTTACCTAAAGTATATGGTACTCTTTGCTCTTATGAGAGAGGCTCACTTGCTATTTACGGGTCATGTTCTTACTTGGTGGGTTCACAGCAACCCTCATACGTCTTGGGGTATCTCAAACCATTTTACTTCTATAGGCAGTAATGTTCAGGTCATACAGCTTACTACCTTTGAGGGTAAAGTCTGTAGTGAATAAACTGGCATGAACGTTGCCCTGATGTGTGATAGGCTAATCTGCTATTTAGTGTGCAATTCAACCCCTAAGGATATAATCCTCCACAAGTACTCCTCAGCTTTAGGATACATTACACCTCATACCTTGAGTAGCCCTGACCTGACCTTGTGGTTGCTGTAGGCCTCAAATAAGAGCTCACTGCATTCACGGCCCAATTCCTCTCCTTATGGACCCAAACTCTAAAC